>NC_090274.1:18393039-18693039 GCF_040414725.1 Anabrus simplex | reverse complement strand
AACATCTTCAGGGCTACCAGCAGTTGGGTTCGAACCCACTATCTCCCGGATGAAATCACTGTTAAGCTTAATGGTGAAGGAAAGGGGCCTTAGATATAAAGGTACCTATTGAAGATCGCATATCATTTATTTTACTACTGCCTCTCAATTGAGGTAGCCTCGCTCTATGGATTCGGCATACACCACCATAATATTGCTGTAATTATGGTAGAGGTTAAGGAATTACATTTCATTCAGGTTTTTATATAGGTCTACATTTAAATTTCACCATTGGTCGAGATGGGTAGTTTCCAGTGAATGAGAATGATAGTGGCACCCACTGTTCAAGAGTTTTACCATAGTATCTAAAAACAGTATGTGAGAAAATAAGAGTGTGTAGGTCAGTGACTTGTTGCTTAAAAGTGAGCTTCAGGTCCTTGTCATCGTTCTTAATCATTTCAGTTTCTGTTCTTACTTCCCAAGAGCCTTTGTAGGTTAAGTGAGTGAAAAAGCATATAAAAATGACGTAAAACGATACCTGAAGTAGCGTAGAAGAGAGATCCTTCCTTTTTGCTTGCTAAGGCCACAACCTGCCCCTAGAAGTATTATTACTTACATGGGAGAATTAAAACGGGGGCACTGTAAATCTTAGATTTGCGACCATTTTCTGTGTTGTTGTTGGCCAGCTTGGGTTTTCTATTGCTTCCAATAGAGCTCGCATCATGTGTGCCCACAAGGCTGCCTGCATCTTCGTTCAAAATAAGAAAACCATTCAGTTTCAACGGCAAAACTATAGTAAAGGGGCCCCAAAGTGGCCACTGTTCTCATGACAGAGATTGGCTTGGATGTGCAAAGATAAGTTAGAACTACTAAACTACCTTTTTTTTCTTGTCGGGCGGACAATATGCGCTGCGGCCTTTTAAACTTCCCTGGCCGCTTCATATTTTTTCTTCTTCTGGATTGTAGGTAAGTCCACCTTTCAATGCTTGATAAACTAATACTCACAATTCAAGAGATAAATTTAGTCTTATCTCCTTTGGTACATGTTTTCACCTTTTGTGGTCATCAAATGCAATTAACAGAAACAATGGAATAACATTTTAAAATCTATGAATGGATATAAATAAAATGACGGGTATCATGAGTGGGTGAAAACATTATTTAAAAAACTCAAATAATAGTCTATCATAAAATCTTCTTGCTTTTGTCCTTATTAAGATTCACAGTAGGCCTATAACTGTTTAAACTCCTCTTGTTGATTTTAAAAGATTCACATGTTGTCTTTTGGAAAGCTTTATTCCTTTAAGTGGACCTTGAAATTGTTTAGACAGCTTCTGATCAATGAACGGCAATGCAGCGGCATTGGTGTCATGAAGTTTATTGTTTGCAACATTACTTTTTGCCACTTTGTCACTTTTTTATCACATTTAGCAAGACTCCAGGGGATGCTAAAGACCTTTTAGCCTGTTTGCAGCCCTAACGTGGGGGCTTATGCTCCCAAATCCTCCATACTTGTCCCCATTCTAATGGTCTTGTCACCTGCTGGACCTAAGCTGGCAGCCTTGTGTAGTGTTGTGACATCGTCCAAGCAGCACCATGTTGGATGTGTAACTTGCCTTTCACGAAGGCTCAACGGAAGCTTTACCCAGTTTTTTGCAACTTATTTTAGGTACATGAATTTGTTGTTATTCACTGCCTTAGTAGTGCTAATGGATCATTACATTTTGGTGGGGTTGGTGTTTTTGGTACTGTAGTTATAGCATGACATTAACATCCAGATAGGTCCAGAGTGTCGGTCGATTGTGGGTCCATTGCAAGAACAAACAGAAGTGTCCTGGACTGGACAAAATCCACAATTAAATGTTGAAGCATTTGAGTGACAGATGTCTCAAGGTTATCCTCACCCTATTCAACAGAATATGGAGTGAGGGTGTGTTTCAATCTGAATGGCGTGAGGGAGGGAATTGTGATACAAATTCTCAAACCAGGAAAAGATCCAAAAATTCTGGATAGTATAGGCCAATATGCCTTACAAATGGCCTTTTAAACTACCTATTTGAAAGGATGGACCGGCATTTTGTGTGGGCCATGGAAAATGAAGGTCTCTTGTCTAACTACCAGTGTGGGTTTCGTTCTCATCGGTCTGCCACTGATCATCTGGTCAGACTGGAGAGCGCCATTCAGGAGGCTTTTCTCCGGAAGGAACACCTAGTCGCCGTGTTTTTTGACCTGGAGAAAGCTTAAGATACTACCTGGCGATATGGGATTCTCATCACACTACACCAGTGAGGATTTGGGGGATATTTGCCAACGTTTATTGAGAAATTCATGTCACTCCGACTCTTTTGAGTCCGAGTAGGGAATGCATTTTCTCAGTATTATGTTCAGGAAAATGAAGTCTCGTTGTTCGCAGTCGCCATCAACGGCATAGTTGCCGCTGCTGGGCCCGCAGTCATTCCATCGCTGTATGTAGACGATTTAGCTCTAAATTACAGCTCCTGAAGGGTGGCGTTTGCTGAGAGACAGCTACAGCAAGCTATTAACTGAGTCGACAGATGGGCCCTGCAACATGGTTTTCGATTTTCGGTGGCGAAAACCTCAGTTGTACACTTCTGTCAGCTTCGGCTTGTGCATCATGAACCAGAGCTCCGCTTGTGAATCAGTGTGTCACCAGTGGTAGACACCTGCAGATTCCTGGGACTCCATTTTGATAAGAGATTAACGTGGCTGCCCCACATCCGTCATTTGAAGGTTGCCTGCATAAAAAGACTTGACATGCTTAAGTTTCTCAGCGGCACTTCGTGGGTGGCTGACCATGCGGTGTTGCTACGTTTTTACACGGCAGCGGTCCTATCTCCCGAATTGACTATGGAAGTGCGGCTTATGGCTCAGCATCATAATCTACGCTGAGCCTTTTAGACAGTATTCACCATAGTGGAGTAAGGCTGGCAACAGAAGCTTTCCTTACTAGCCCCATTCCCAGCCTACTTGCTGAAGCGGGAGTTCCATCTTTATGAATAAGGAGGCAGCAGTTACTGCTCACGTACGCTGCCAGAATTCATGAAATGCCGCTACATCCAAGCTATCAATGCATCTTTAGTACCCAGTACCACCAGAGGTACCCAGACCGGCCGAAAGCCACATGGCCAGTTGGGTTTCGAATTGACAGCTTGTATCGTGATTTAAGTATAGATATCGGTGGTTGCCTTGAACAAACTTTTAGCGAGGTACCTCTGTGGTTAGTTCCGCGTCTGGATCTGCTCCGTGGACCCAAGGTGAACATGGATTCCTCCGTTTATCGGAGGTATTTCCGGGACTTAGTTCACCATTATCCGGCCGCGAGACATATCTTCACAGATGGTTCTAAAATTGGAGGAAATGTTGGTTGCTCTTTCGTCACCGATGATATGAACATGAAGATGTCGTTTCCTAGTGTGTGTAGCGTGTATACTGCGGAGCTTTACGCTATCTTAGAAGCTCTGCAGTTTGCATTGGGTGAGGGGAGAAACCACTTTCTTATGTGTACCGACTCGTTAAGTTCTCTGCAGTCTATTGAAACCTGTTTCTCACAACACCCACTGGTACAGCAGATACATGACCTTCTACCCAGGTTAAGTGATGCTGGCACCAGAATTACTTTTGCGTGGCTTCCAAGCCACGTTGGGATTGCTGGAAGTGAACTTGCAGGTGAAGCTGCAAAGGAAGCTGTATTTTTACCTCCAAGACCTATCAATGTACCTGCCAAAGGAATTTGTTCTCAGCTTTGTTGAACCATCTTGACGTCCTGGAAATCGGAGTGGCTAGCTATCCGAACTCCCAACAAGCTGAGATCAATTGAGAAGACAACTGCCATGCGGCGGTCCTCCTTCTGGCCTTCACGGAGAGAGTTCATAGTATTGTGTAGGCTGAGGATAGGTCATTTACGATCTACGCACTCTTATCGCCTAAAGAGGGAAGACCTCCCCCAGTTTGTTCTTGTGGTGCCGAATTCACCATGGCCCACATCCTCACAGCGCACGCCAATCTCTCTGGCCTAAGACGGAGCCTCGGCTGCAGGAAACACTCGAATGCGTACTAGCCGATGATGCGACTACTGCTGATCTCATCATCCGCTTTATATGCAACAGTGGATTAATGAAGGGTGTGTAAATTACAAGTGTACTGTTACTCAGGCAACGCGCGTTCCCTTTTGATTCATTAGTAATTTTTCGGCCTAATTCAATTTTTGTTTGTTGTTGTTGTTTTTTTTATACTTCGTTTCCAAATTCCTTTGTTGAATAAATAATTTTGTTTTATTTTAAATTTCTTTTCCAATAATTTGTTCAGAGAGGATGATTACCTAGTTGTACTTCCTCTTAAAAGAAAAATCACCACCGCTGGTGATAAGGCTGAGGACTGTGAAACATACCAGATGTCCCTGCAGAAGCTTGGATGTAGTTTCATGGCTCTGTATATACACGGAGTATATTTTAAGACTTCATAGTGGAAAAAAAATGAAATGGTGTATGGCTTTTAGTGCTGGGAGTGTCTGAAGACATGTTCGGCTCGCCAGGTGCAGGTCTTTTGATTTGACTCCCGTAGGCGACCTGCGCGTCGTGATGAGGATGAAATGATGATGAGGACAACTGAGGCATAGGAGTGCAGGGAAGCAGGGACAGTGAGCGCAGTCCCACAATGGTGAGCGGTCATATTCGTCTCAAATAAGCAGCATAATTACGCCTATTAAAACCAAACAAAGCTGAACTTGCCAGCTATACACATGAGTAGGACAAATAAATAAACTAGTAAATGAAACTGAACTCACCAGTATTTACAGATGATGTTGAAAGTTATCTTGTTAAGCTGCGATGCAAGCTTCACATCTTACAAGATTTAGAAACACACTTTGCAGTTCCAGAATTATTCCTAAGAGTTCCCCATAGATAAAATTCACATGTGCTTAAATCAGGTGAACGAGGGGCCCATAGGCCTTTACTGATGATCTCATCTTCATCGAACATTTCCTGCAACAGCCGTATATGCCGTTGCACCATCCTGCTGGAAATAGCCATACCTTTTTTTTCTCTTCTTCAGTCAGTTCAGCAAATAATTGTTCGAGAATGCTGTGAATATAACAGTCGGAAGAAATGTTGTTGTGGAAAAATACTGGCTGATAATTCGTCGGGCACTAATAGCGCACCATATACCCACCTTCAGATCGTGCAGAGGTCTTGGCTGTAAAATGTATGGGTTCTCTGTATCCCAGATCCTATTGTTCTGTGAACTGACATATCTACTCAAATGAAATCATGCTTCGTCACTCATAAAAACAAAGTTCGGATCCACGATACCATTGTGGACATTGTTCATTAAACAAAAACCCCATGGCACTACAGCCTTGGCGGGCCTTGGCCTACAAAGGGACCGCTGCTCAGCCTGGAGGCCTGCAGATTACGAGGCGACGTATTGTCAACACGACGAATCCTCTCGGCCGTTATTCTTGGCTTTCTAGACCGGGGTCACCATAGCTTGATCCTGTGCTGAACTACTAGTCATGATTTCTCTCTCTTAACCTGTGTGTCAGTAAATGTAAAATTCTTTTATACTTGAAAAATGATGCGATGTTTCAAATGTATTTAATGTCACCACTTTGTTGTCAAATGGCACACTAAGATCATGTAAATTTGAATTGCTTTCGACATGTATATAACACCTTTTTTTGTTATGGTAATTTTACTATTTAACTTTCGTTCATGATTTGGTTGAAGATGTCCCCAAGAGGGATGAAACATATAGCTTTAACTTTGCTTTAAGAAGAAAAAAAACTTTTGTAAGGATTGTAAAGGTGGAACTTTCAATGTTAATGTCTTTAAACTGTTCAAAGTTGACAATACAGGCTAAACATGCCATATATTACTTGTAATTTAATTAGTGTTCTGTGAAAAATAAAGTTATTATTCTAAATGTGTCAACTTTTCGTGTGCCACCCTGTAGTCTATCTGCTGTGTGGCTGATTTGCTCATCTAACAACAGCTCTCCAGTTCTCATGGCAGTGGGCCTTCTATTTTAATTGCCCAACATTGTGAACTCCCACTTCTTGCTTCTGTTAGTCAATGAAAGTGTGCCATGGCCTTCCTTTTCTTTTTTTTCTTTTTTTTTTCTTCTTCTTTGTTTCTGTTATGTTTTGTGGTAAATCTGTGTGTCGCAGCGTGTGCCCAATCCGAGCGAGTCGTCTTTCACAAAATTGTCCAAACAGTACACTTTATTCACCAACTCGATCGAGTACCTCAGTCTGTCTAAGGAAACTTGAGCAGATGTCTCCAACACGAAATTTCAAATGCGTGAATACGACTAGTCAAGCTGGTATTCAGCATCCACGTTTCTCCACAGTATAACGCCACTGACCAAACAAATATCTTAAGAAATCGGTTTCTGAGCTCTAGGCTCAAGGCTGCTCTCACCGTTCCAAGCCCTACCTTGACATCTTGGTGACAGTAGCCATCCTCAGATATTATTCTCCCCAAGTATTTAAAGGAATTTACCTGTTTGAGAATTTATCGTATCAGAAGCACTAATATATACACATACATACAAACTGTACAACCAAAAGACAAATATGGAACAATCATAACATAAAAGAAAAAAAAGAAGTCCCAGCATGATATATTTGGACTCTGTAGGTGACTTCCTATCAAACACGGTGCTTGGAAAGATAGATGTTGCGTTAACAGAAGAACTAACTTACGTGGGGTTGCTGACTAATAGTTAGCCACTTTCAGGGACTCAGTAGTTGCTTGCATGAGGTCTTCCGTAGTACAGGAAGTTGGACACAGTTTGCATCGGAGAAGATGAGGCGTTGTCTGTAAAGAATCGCAATCATATAACAGAGAGTCTACGTGAAAACTCCACTTCAACAGATTAGATTTGTATCATGTAACACCTGTTCGAGTGCCACACCATGAATGGAAATGTTAACATCGTTTCATTGATTTACTTGAATTCAATTAATTAATTAATTAATCGACAACCAGTTGAAATCTCTGGCCATGAATTGAATCCATAGCCCTCTGAATTGAACAACAGTATGCTGACCATTCAGTCAGGGAGATGGCGGACAATGCTACCGGCATTGAATTAATTATTTAAAGAAATTGTTTCTCTCGTGATAGGTGCAGGAACCTCCATGGCTCAGATGGCAGCACGCCAGCCTCTCAGCGCTTGGTTCCGTGGTTCATATCCCAGTCACTCCATGCGAGATTTGTGCTGGACAGAGTGGAGGTGGGACATGTTTTTCTCCGGGTACTCTGATTTTCCTTGTAATATTTTATTACAGCAACACTTTCCAGTATCATTTCATTTCATCTGTCAGTCATTAAGCAGTGCCCCAAAGGAATGCGACAGGCTTCGGCAGCTGGCACAGTTCTTATCCTAGACTAGTTGATGTACCCGTGCTTTGCTACGGGATTCTCAGAAAGACTGACTTTGTGGTTTTCCTAACCTGAAATCAACATAGGTCATTACAAAAACGTAAGTATGAATGTAGCGATTAAAAGCAATGCTGTCATATAAAATACTCGATCAAATGGAAAGCCGCGCGTTTTATCACTTTTAACGAACAGTGCTGTGGTTAGATTGCGGTGCCAATCTAATAGTCCAAAGTTCCAGAGCTGGGATGACCAGGCCGCAGATTGCCATGAACACTCATCTGCCATTATTCCGCTAAATATGCACACTGTTCATTCCAATCAGTGCCTCAGAGTAGGGATTGAATAGCCCGAATGCTATGATGATCCAGTGTGTTACGTACCAGTAGTATCAGAAAATTTATAAACCAGGGGAATGGCATGCTAAAGAAGAAAGTTATCTAACTCCCCAGCTACTTCCCATCAATATTCAGACAGGCTGTTACACACTGTACGACTGGGCGAGTTGACCATGTGGTTAGCGGTGCGCAGCTGTGAGCTTGCATCCAAGAGATAATGGATTCGAACCCCATTGTTGGCAGCGCTAAAGATGGTATTCCGTGGTTTCCCACTTTCACACCAGTCAAATGCTGGGCCTGTACCTTAATTAAGGCCTAAGGCACTCCTAGCCCTTTCCTATCCCATCGTCACCATAAAACCTATCTATGTCGGTGCAACGTAAATCAAATAAAAAATACTCTGTACGCAGCAGTAATCCTATCTATCGGAGATGAAGGGCAACAGAAGACACAAAGCACATCACGACAAACAATGGTCAATGTAATGTTATTGTTGATCAATGTTATGACCTTTCTATATTGTAGGCCTTCACATTTAGCTTTCTTTCGACTCTGTGATTTGTAAAATATTTTATACCATAAACTGTAGTTTCTTATTCACCGACTTTACATACCGATTTTCATTAAATACTGTTTACCCATTTTCTCGTTACTCGGCGCTGATATGTACTTAGTAACAAAAATCCAAATTCATTAATATCTTTGTGATCATAGCCAGTATGGTAACAATGTATAAGACATGAATAATAGGAAATTTAATACTATATAACCTTAGTTATGTAGCATTCATCGATTACACCTCTAATGAGAAATATTTGAGAATTACATTTTAGGCCTTCCCCTAAACTACCATTTCACTCAGCGTGAATAAAATAATTTACAGCCTAGACTATAGTGACTTATTTCCAGACTTTGCATACCGATTTTCATCAAGATAGGACTACTAATAACAACAATATTTGAGAATTGAATTTTACGCCTTCCCCTAAACTACCATTTTTCTCAGCGTGAATACAATTATTGATAGCCTAGATTGTAGCAACTTATTCCCCAACTTTGCATACCCATTTTCTTTAAAATACGACCACTAATAACATAAATAGTTGAGAATTCAATTTTAGGCCTTCCCCTAAACTACCATTTCACTCAGCGTGAGTAAAATGATTTATAGCCTAGATTGTAGAGGCTCATCCATGGACTTCACATACCGATTTTCATTAGACCACTTAACATAAATAGTTGAGAATTCAATTTTAGCCTAGATTGTAGCAACTTATTCCCCAACTTTGCATACCCATTTTCTTTAAAATACGACCACTAATAACATAAATAGTTGAGAATTCAATTTTAGGCCTTCCCCTAACTACCATTTCACTCAGCGTGAGCGAAATGATTTATAGCCTAGATTGTAGAGGCTCATCCCCCGACTTCACATACCGATTTTCATTAAATTCTCTTCAACCGTTTTCTTGTGATGCGTGTACATACATACAGACAGACAGAAATTACGGAAAAGTAAAAAGTGCATTTTCATGGACATGGCCGATACAGAAATACCATTCTTTTCAAATTCTGAGCAATGTACAGACAAAACTCTTATTTTATATATATAGATGGGAGTTTCATTCATGCCATTCCGGACCTGGTATAATGACTGGAAACAGGCTGTGAATATTTTCGTGATAGCTGCGAGGGAAGTGCTATGCGAAATATCGTGTCTAGTACATATATGCATGTAAATGTAGAAAGTGCTGCAGGTATGCTACTGACAACACTAAGATATTCAAACAAAAAAATGTATTATAATTTTCTATTTCCCCAAACCCAGATATGAAAAGAAAGTTTTTTTAAAAAGGCGACACTGCCCTTCGGGTCTACGAACCGACCGCTGCTCAGCCTGAAGGCCTGCAGATTACAAGGTGTCTTGTGGTCAGCACGACAAATTCTTTCGGTCATTATTTTTGGCTTTCTTGACTGGGTCACCATCAGACAACTCCTCAATAGTAATCACGCAGGCTGAATGGACCTCGAACCAACCCTCAGATCCAGGTAAAAATCACTGACCTGGACGGGAATCAAACCCAGAGCCTTCGGGTAAAAGGCAGGCGAGCTACCCCTACACCGCCGGTTGGCTGAAGTTAAAAACTAATCTATGTAAAATACAATACATAACAATTGAATGTAAAATTTACATAAATTTCCCTAATATTAATTACTACAAACACAAGTGGTTTGTTTTCTACAAGTGTTCCTTTAAAACAGTGCTTTGTTGAATTGTTCTTCTCAACAATCGGTGAAATAAAATTAAGGTTCCCAACTGAGTTTTGATTGAGAATCTAGTTGTACTGTTGTTCCATTTTGCATACTATACCTTTTACATCATATTTCTTTATCAATCTATTGTTGCCTTAGTTACATTATTCTAAGAATGGCAAATAGGCTGGGCTTTAAGAAGGAAGGGAAAATATTAAGAATTTTCAGAGTGGGCCATACTTAAGACATTCCTAGAAATATAAAAACAAATGTCTGATAATAGAGCAAAACTCTTGTAGTGGTTTATGTATCATATCACCAGGCTGAGTCGCTAGATGATTGAGGCTCTGGCCTTCTGTCCCCAACTTGGCAGGTTCGATCGTGGCTCAGTCCGGTGGTATTTGAAGATGCTCAGATACGTCAGCTTGTGCCGGTAGATTTACTGGGACACAATTGCGGCACCTAGACGTCTCCGAAAACTGTAAAAGTAGTTAGCGGGATGTAAAAAGTAACATTATTATTTAGCATATCGACAGCGTAGTTCTAATACCACGTATCTCCCCATCAGTTCTTTTCCTTAAGACTGGTCGTGCCTTCCAGCCACATATGGATATGCAGTCCATCAGAACAATTTTCTTTGTGTTCATTTTCCTATGCCTATGTGTAAAGGAAAATGAACCTCACCACGTACCGTACTGTCTATATGAACTATTTACGAATGTGTACAGTATAATGTATTTTATCTAATAAGAAATATTTTTTTGGATTATTGCAGGTCAGCCAGTCTTCTCTCAGTTGCCAGCAGATTGGACTCAGAACATCCAGATTGGTGTGAAGTTTTAAAGCTATGGTGAGTACTTGCAAAATTATAAGTCATTTTATAAAACATTACGAACCTTCAGTAGTGGGCACTTCTTAAGACATTCTTAGGATTTAAGAAGATGGATGTGATATGTGGTATAAAACTCCCTTACAAGGACTTTTACATCATAACTGATATTTTTTGGTCTATTGTAGGTCAGCCAGTCTTGTGTCTGTTGCCAGCAGATTGGACTAGTAACCTCCAGATTGATGAAGTTTTAATACTTAGGTGAGTACTTGTAAATTGTATCTTAATGTACATTAACCCGTAAAGGGTCGCATCCGGTCGTTTCAAGCATTTCTGTTTATTTTGATAAATCCTTCTGTTTATTATACTTCCTACCCCTCTGTACCTTTCAGTCGAATCGTCCACACTTCTGTCACACCACTGTTATCCCTCTCCACTCCTTCAGTGAGTGACAAGCTGGCTATCCAGTTGTTTCATTCGCACGCGTCTCCGTTCTATTCAACCATACGCGACTCAAGGCGTAGACTTATTTATAATGTGGAAAATGCACTGGTATCATTCATTAATGAGTAGAGGGAGAAGGAGCATTGTCTAGATGTTTGTTAAATGAAATTAAACATCATTTTAAAAGTATTTTCCATAAACAGAACTTGAATTTTTATTTTCAATTTCATCGGCAAAAGGCAATTTCAGTATTATAATTATGTTAAAAAGTGTTTGTGTTTAAATAGTATTATCTTATATTATTGTTACAAGTAATAAACTTCATTCCAGTTCTGTACTGACTTCGAATATCTAAGACAAAATTCTAAAAGAATTCAATTATATTGACTCCATCTATTACTACTATGTAACTTTCAAATAGACCATTTAATAAATGGCAGAAATGTATTGAATAGGTGGACCCAATATAATTGAATTCTTTTAGAATTTCATCTTAGATGTTATATTACTGTAACAATAAATAGTGTATTAAGTAAGTGTTTGGTGTTCTATTGATTTCCGGTCGAAACGACCGTACATGATTCTTGATGTTACACTTGGCACCCGACCCCTCGCTGGTTAAGAAAGTAGAGGACTGTACTTTAGAGATTCCTACAAATAGCAGTACAGGTGAGACCAGTTATAAGGACTGCGAAGGGATCGTTAATTAATGGTCATTATAAGCAATAGTTGCATGAACTTCTTTTTTTTTGCTATAAATGTCATATCTGTAGATTTTAGGGTGCACACTTAACATGGTTAATATACAGAATAAAATTAAATCTTCAGAAAACATAAGTGAAATAAGTACTGTATTTGCAATACAGTGCACTATTTGAGGAGTGGGACTGAGGAGAATTTTTCTTCTAATGTTTTGACAGTACGTACGGCAACAATATGTCAGCAAAATATTTTTTTAAATGAGGAAGGAATTAGCAACAATGTAAATTGATCAGTACTGTCGCACACAGTCTTGGTTAATACACGAGATGTTCTGTCCGTCCTTCCAGATTGTAGAAGTCTTTGAGTGTGATACACACAATTCCTTCACTATACTGACGTTTGTTTCCCCATTTTGTAATCACCATATTATTTGTGACTTTTCCTCATTGAACTTTCGCTTTCTTTTGCGACATTTTCAATGTGATCCTTGCCTTGATTGTTTAACAGACAGGCTTATTTGTTATCTAAAGTCTGCTGAAAACAAGAGTTTGAAAATAAGCTTTGCATTGTTGTCAGCAATCCCCGAATGCATAACAAAGAAAATTAAACATTGGACATTGCAGTCAATACATTTCTCTGAAAATGTGATAAAAATACGCTGTTTGATAAGATATGTCATGGTAGGCTGTTTTTTAAACTACAGTGCTTACATAGGATTTAGACAGGACTGTTAGATTCCGCCATTATATCCTATACGTCCTTAAAAGCGATGTTGCAGTAAACGGTTTCGACTGTACTTAAATCTGCAGTACAGAGTGAAAAACCCTTACATAGGTTTTTTTTTTTTTACTATTACAAAGTTTTACTATGATCCACCTATTCAATATATTATAATGTTTTCGCATTTAAAATATCTTCATTAGTTAAAAAGTTATATGTGGGACATGTTTCGCTCCCTTACAGAGCATCATCAGCCAAATCTGAATCTCGAAGAATGATTGTGTTCATAAATAATGACTTAAGAACTATTAGACCATTTTTCACAAACTTAAAACATGCTCTAATAGAATATCATAAAACACAGAATCTTTAGAGACATGCCTTAATATGCTTAATGTGCTTAATAGGAAAGATACATTAAAATTGTGGAAGAATGAGTTGTTCTAAAATATTTAAAACAAGTAGCATGTCTAAAATCTTAGAAAGATGTGAAAATCAATCTCAAGAGCTAAATTTGAAGATTTTCTTGGCAATGAGATCTGGTAAAAAAAAGTTGGGTTTTTTTTCCCCCTTGAGGATAAGAGTCTAGAAAGATTCAAAGATCTTGTCAATTTGGTAACTGAACTTGTGACAGGATGAATGTTGATCTTCAAGAAATTTAAATGCTTGTTGTCATTTGACCTCGGCGAATGCTGTTGAATAAATACGCTCTTGTTGACGTCAGTGACCGTACGTTGAAATAATGGATTTAACCTCTTAACTGGGGAATAGTTTTATAGCGTCAACCAGCCAGTGGGTAATTATTCAGCGCAACGGGCACTTTTGGAATGGGTACAGTAGCGTGCAGCAGATGTAAATACTCAACAGAAAATATATTTTACTTCATTTATTTAAATTAATAGAGATATAGTAGAAATTCAATAGCATAAATTATTACCATTTTTATTGTAAACCCATAAATATATACATATATTCACAGTGCCTTCGTACAAAAATGAATATAAAACGGCTTCCTTTCATTATTATGATGAAATTTTTCAAGTTTTCACTTTTCCCACCTATTGTCAGGACTTCTATTCTTCATTTTCCCAGCTCAAGTTTTTTCAATTGATTGAGTGGCATATAAATTTGTTTGATCAGCAATTAGAGTACATATTTTGTCAGTAAAAAAGAATTCAAAAATGTTCAGCAGATCACATTCCAGTTCCATGTGTATACCTGCATCTCCAATGAAAGGAAATCTAGACCTAGGCTTACTTGGAATGTCAGTCCATACAGTGTCACTTTCTTCTTCTTCTTCTTCTTCTTCTTCTTCTTCTTCAGGATCGTCGTTTTCTGTCACTTTGCCCATCAGTGGATGCATCACTGTCATTGTCAATATCTTGTAACCAGCTGATCTACCCGTGCTTCGCTACGGAATTCTAAATATTATACAGAATTATAGGTTAGGTAGTGTAAACGTTGTGAGCAAGATTGTATTAAGTTGCATAGCTCTTAAAGTTGCCCTAGAAGCACGTCGGGCAAGTCCCCAACGTCTTTTCTCATATGAATACTGGGTTAGGGAATTTTCATTGTAATGGTTGGCCAGCTTGCCTACCGTCAGTCACAATCAGGTTGGGGAGTTTTCATTGTAATGGCAGACACTCACTCTCCGCCTGCCTTTATAGATTCTCAGAAAGACTCTGTTAGTGGTTTTCCCAACTGAAATGAACATGGGTCATTACAATGACGTCAGTAGGAATGGCGCGATTAAAAGCAATACCTTCATATAAAATACTCGATCAAATGAAAAACCACACATTTTCTCACTTTTAACAAACAGTACTATGCTGCCGAACTAACAGTCCAACGCTACAGAGCTGGAATGACCAAGACGCAGACATCCGTGATCCGTGAACAATCTTCGTCCTTTTTTCGGCGGGGCTGGGGAGGAAGGGGGCTTCAAATAGTGTATAGTCCCAGGGCAAAAACGATGCCCTTTTACTTATCTGTTTCCTGGGAGTACCCGATGAGTCGGAAAATCTCAATTTACTACACTGGCGGGGGAAAGAACTATCTGACGTGGAGGCAATTTTTCCTCCAAGCCAGAGAAGAAACCACATCTTTGCTGCTAATTTGGAATAAAATTAATGGAGATTTAATGAAAGTGAAGAGGAAGAAGCTTTTCCTAAGAAACGGCTCTTTTCAGGCTTGAATTTTGAGTTATTTAGTGAATTGTGGAACTATAATTTGGAATAGGGCTAAATTGTAATTCCAGACCAGTTCATACTACTACTACTACTAATAACTTAGCCTCTGACAAGTGCGCACACTGCTCATTCAAAACAGCGCGTCAGAGTAGGTATCGAATAGCTGGCATACTATGATGAACCAGTGTGTTACGTACCAGCAGTATCAGAAAATGTATGAACCAGAGGATTGGCATGCTAAAGAAGAAAGTTATCTAACTCTTCAGCTATTTCCCACCAATATTCAGTTAGGCTGTTATACTCAGTAGGCAGCAGTAATCCCATCTATCGGAGTTGAATGTCAGCATAAGAGACAAAGAACATTACAACAAACAATGGTCAGTGTAATGTTACTGTTGATCTATGTTACGCGCTTTCGATATTGTAGGCCTTCACATTATTAATTGTTTTCCGGTTCTGAAATACCACTCTTATCATAGTTGGTACGGTAAAACTGAATAAAACATAAATGATCGGAAATTATATTCTCTATAACTTTTGTTATGTAGTACTTTTCCCTAGGACTAAGAACATAGGTATTTAAAAATTAAATTTTAGGTGCCTTCCCCTAAACTACCACTTCACCCAGGGTGAATAACATTGTTTATAGCTTAAACTGTAGTTTCTTATTCCCCGACTCTATATACCGATTTTCATTAAATTCTATTGACCCATTTTGTCGGAGTTCGGCGTTGATTTGGACTTAGCAACAAAAATCCAAATTCATGAATATCTGTTATCATAGCCAGTACCGGTACGGTAAAAATGCGTAAGATGTAAATGTTCAGAAATTTAATTCTATATAACTTTAGTTATGTAGTATTTATCGATATGACCACTAATAATATAAATCTTTGAGAATTGAATTTTAGACCTTCCCCTAAACTACCATTTCACTCAGCGCGAATAAAATAATTTATAGCCTAGATTGTAGCGGCTCATCCTCCGACTCTACATACCGATTTTTATTAAATTCTCTTCAGCCGTTTTCTCGTGATGCGTGTACATACATACAGACAGACAGAAATTACGGAAAAGTAAAAACTGCATTTTCTTGTTACTGTGGACATGATCGATACAGAAATATCATTCTTTTCAAATTCTGAGCAATGTACAGACAAAACTCTTATTTTATATATATAGATAAATGTTCCACTATTTCATCGTCACCGATATAATTCAACATCTTTCCTAACCAAGCCATGTTCACGTCACACGGAACAGTTTACCACCATACACAGACCAATTTACGAAAAGTTATCAGAACATGGACAATGGAGTTTGCAGAACAACTGTACCATAACAACAACAACAACGACAACACCTCGCAAATTTAGTAATTTCAATGTACATGTACACAAATAAATTCTTGACGAAGAATTTGGCGCAGGCCGCGTGAGACAACACGAGACAACTGTCGGACTGCTGCCTAGGCGTGAACTACCCGACTATCATCAGACCGGGTAAAAATGAATAGGACAGCAATAATCACATCTAATATGAATGGAATTAGTTTTAAATTACGATAGTAGATGGTAAAAGTGCCTATAGGCAGCTAACCCAACGTAAGAACACATTTAGAATTACAAGAATGCCTAAATGCGTCAAACCCAATACTCGTGCGAAAGCTGTTGATGCCTTTAGGCGTCAAGCCCAGTTAAGGGGTTAATAAGGCATGATTGAAACGGACGTGAATCGACGATCGTATTTAAAAGTTGTTGGGTAGTTTGTCTTGTTGTATGTCTTTAACATGAAAAGGAATCTTGTAAGTAATGGGAAGTTGTGTTGCTAGTTAAGAGTGTGCTTCTAGAAAATTCGCTTACCCCTCCAATTGCTGTTTGTCAGTTTGGTGTTATCCGAGATTGTGTGGTGACTGCCTGTTGTTCCGTGTCTACTTCTTGTGTTGTAAGAGTGAGGTGGTGGGAGTTGAGGGGAGTAGGGATATGAGGAGAAATGTTTGTGGGTGTGGTTTTGGAAGGGGAATGTCTAGTAGGGGCGCGAAACATGTCCCACATATAACTTTTAACTAATGAAGATATTTTAAATGTGACAACATTACAATGTATTGAAGAGGTGTATCAGAATAAAACTTTGTTATTGTAAATCAACAGATTTCAATACGGATTAAAACATGAGATTAGTCACTTACAATAGATTTTTTCGTCATATCTGAGAGGCCTAACCAATATTTCTTGGGTTATAGGTCAGCAAGTCTTCTCTCATTTGCCAACAGAACAGACTTGGAACCTCCAGATTGATGAAGATTTAAAATTATGGTGAGTACTTGTTCATTGTGACTGTTAACGGCCTGTGATTCTTGTAACAGTGCTTGGTTGTTATTGATGTCTGCATCTGGTCAGGAATTACAGAGAGCTATAATGTTGGCTATTTATGTCACAAATATATCTTGAAGACAGGTGACGTGTAAAAACATAAAGTCATCGTCATTAAGCCCTCCAGGCTATTTTGTATCGAAACATTTTCTCCCAGAACTGGATAGTTTATCATAAAGACAAGAGAGATTCAGTAGGAGGGGGAGTATGCATCATGATGGTGAAAGAAGAATTTGTAAGCTTCGAAAAAGTTAAGAATGAGAAACACAAAATTCTACGTGTGAGGCTCATCTCCAAAATTAATAGGCAACTTGATGCTTTTGGGGCATACGGACCTGGGAAGGGTGGTGCTGACAGAGAATTATTTGATAAGATAATCAGTTTTGTGGGGAACGACACAGAAAGGTACTCGATTGTCTCGGATGGTCTCAAATGTTATCTGGGAAAGTAATGCGAAAGACAGAAAGCAGAAATATTTAGTCAGCACTATGTAAAGATAATTGGATGTAAGGATATCCAATATCCAGGTAGAGGAAGTAGATTAAACTATAATAACAATGATATTTACAAAAAGATAAAGTTTAAAACTAGAAAAGCAGCTGGAATTGATAAGATTTCTGAGGATATACTAAAAGCATAGGCTGCCTCATTGGACACAGTGTAATAGCTGCACATTATTATTAACTTTATGGGCCACATTGGACCACTTGAGTCTTCCATGTACACTTTTCTTTTGAAGGTGTACAACCTTCATTCTTCTTTTCTGCCCAGTACTTCTTCATTCGTTCTGATTGCAGTGTTCTTAATTCGTCTGAAATCTCTACAGGCCTTCTGGGCATCATTTCAGTTGAAAATTTGTGATTCTTAAGAAGGGTAGTAATTTTATTCTTGTTCTCTGCATCTGTAATTTCGAGTCCAACTGTTTTGAGATCCTCTTGAATTTCTTTGATCCAGTGCCCTCCTGTCTTCTTTCCCAGATTTCTCATCACTAGTTGTCATAAAATCCTGTTTTCTGGTAATCGTAAGATATGACAGAAATAAAAGATTCTTTTCTTCTTCATTGTGCTGGAAACTGGGTCAGTCTCTTGATACCACGAACCTACTATGCTGGCGTAGCAGGGGGAGAGATGATACTCCCACATGGCGCATCCCAGGTGGCAGATAGGAGGCTCCTAACCGGCTTGCCGGCGGACTTGAGGGAAATAAAATACCTCTCGCGGACCAAACACACAACCCCCTGTGAGTGGGGGACGCAGTCGAAGAATACACCCACGGTATCCCCTACTGTTGGCTATGTGGTCTAGTTGGAATTCCCCAAGCATTGGGTTAGGGGCATCTCCAAGTCATGGTTTTCCTAGGAAGGCGTTTGAAAGCTGTAGATTTGAGGACTAAGTTGTAATTTCTGCACAGGTCAACCAGCCTTTCTCCATTTCTGTTGGACCTCTTGTGGGCTGGGTAATCTCCAACTATGTTCTTGAATTTTCTCTCTTGGTCAATCTGGGTGTTAAAGTCTCCCATTAAAATAGTTACATGGTGCTTTGGGATCCGGTCCATTGTCTCTTCAAGTACCCTCCAAGAGGTTTCCACATTTTCAATATCTTTCCTGTTGGTGTCATTAGTAGGTGCATGGAAGTTAACAACTGTGTATGCTTTGTTGAGAGTTTTAAAAGCTATAGTGGACGTTCTTCCTTTTGGAGATGAAAAGGAGATGATGGAGTTGATCATTTTGTTTCTGACTATGAAGCACATTCTTCATCACTCTTTCACCGGGTTGCCCTTTGTAGATCCGATAACCTTGTGATTCTATCACTTTCTTCATCGAGGAATATAGTCTCTTGTACAGCTGTTACCAGGATGTTGTGTTCATTTAAAACATCTAGTGTATGTGTTAGTTTTCCTGTCTCTAGGAGGGAGTTGATGTTTATGGTCGCCAAGAACTTAAAACGTTTCTTCATCTCACATGAAGATGTAAGCTCCCCAGAATCCAAAGGCTTGCTTGCCCCATCACAACTGGGGATGGATTTTATTCCACCTGGAGTAGTTTTCCCGTTGGTCGTTTTGTCCCTGTTGCAAGAGTTAAGAAAAAGTTTAAGGTAGTTACTCGCAGGTAACAATTTGTTAACTGTCAAGGTTGTAAGCCTTGAAGCCCCCAGCACTGATCTGTTCACCGACCCAACTTCCTATTGGGCTTGGTACCCAACTTTCCACTGGGTTGCTCGGCTTAGCAGGGGCACCTCTTGCAGGTTATGTGCTGGAGTTGGCATGAAAGAGGCTAGTTGGATTCTCTTGCTGAATCCAATATTTTCATGTTGCAGATGATTGCAATAACGCATTTCATTCCCATTTGCCAGTCATAACAATTCCTCCCAGGTTGATTCCCAGGACCCCCATTATTTATTTATTTATTTATTTATTTATTTATTTATTTATTTATTTATTTATTTATTTATTTATTTATTTATTTATTTATTTATTTATTTAGCATATAGAAAGGAAAACATGCTCATGAGATAGAGGTAAAAATTTAACTACTGTATATACATATTTACAAAGAAACTTCACAGTTACAAGCTATTGTGGGTAAGACAAATGCCAATTCGCAGCCCAATATCCGAAGCGTCTCTCCGTGCAAGTGAAGCTGGCAAAACACTGAGGAAGTCTGTCCGGTTCCCACGATAAGCTTGGAAGTTGGATTGTCTGAGCAGGGGCACCACAATCACAGTGGGAGGATGTAATCTCTTCCCACTTGAACAGGGAGTAGGCACAGACTCCATGCCCAGAATGGATCCTATTCAGTGTACTCCACGTTTTTCTTGAAAGTTCAGTCCCCAAGGAACTAAAATTTTTCATGATGCTGAATAGTGGCCAGTGCTGACGGTCAGTTTTTTATTCCAATCTTCCTTCCACTGTGCAGTGGGGCAGAAACTGCTTGCAGATAGCATCTGAGCTCACCAGATTGGGGGAAATCTTGATTTAAGGCGATTAATTTCAATGGCAGGAATGTCATCATGAATAGGCAGCATGGAGTTCCCTAAAATTTTATTATATTCCCTTATAAGTGCTTGTGTCCTGCGAAGGGAAGATAGCACGATATTACTTAGCACAGGAAGCCAGTAGGAAGGTATGGATCTTATTAAACCTGAGATCATTCTCATTCTGTTGTTCAGCTGGATGTCGACAAACTTCACACGACTACTGTTGAGCCATACTGGACAACAATATTCAGCTGCAGAGAAAACTAGGTTGAGTGCAGCACACCTTCCACAAAACCTCTGTAAGATGTTGCAGCTCTTTATTTTCGCTGGAGTGTTTGAAAGGTGCTGCTTAAAGGAGAGTGTCCGGTCAAGCACTACACTCAGATACTTAGCAAACCTGTTATGTCTGAGAACTTTTCCTTCGAAAGGTATTTGGAGAGTACATTGAGCCATTTTGTGATTTAAATGGAAGCAAGACACTTCAATTTTGCTTGCGTTTGGTTGAAGTCTCCACTTCTGAAAGTATTTCCCAGTAGGTCTTTGGTGAGTCCTTTCTCTGTTTCCTTAATGCTGCTATGTCTTATGGCCAACACTATGTCATCGGTGTATCAGAATTTCTTAGATACAGTTTGAGGCAAGTCAGATATGTAGAGGTTAAAGAGGAGGGGAGCCAGTACCGATCCTTAATTTTCTCAACTTTCTCATTTCAGTTCCTAAAACAGCTTGGAAGGGTCTTTTGCTTAGCATGTTTCCAGTGAGGTTTACTGTCATCTTACAGGGTATAACCTGAAGTATTTTATACAGCAGTCCATCTCTCCACACTATCATATGCTGCAGTCAGATCTAAGAAAATGGCAGACGTTTACAGCTGTTCCCAGTGACTCTTCTCAAAGCCCCATGGCAAAGAAACTGGGAAATGGCATCAAAATCTGCCAACTTAACGTTGTTAGTGCAGTTTCATAGGTTGGTTGGCATGTGATTCGAATATGATTGTTGGATTGATATTGAATGGAGATCCATCAATGTTTTTGTATGCAATGATGTCTGTACACTGTGTACCCTTCTTTCATCAGATAGACCATGGAGTTCCTCGTGAACAGTGTACCCAATGTCATTAAGCCCTGTTGCAATCAGTGAGCAGATTAGGTTTCTACTTCATTTACAAAAATAAAATTTTTAATCCCACCTAATCAATGCATTAATTAGCATTAACTCATTCAAAGGTTTTTGGACTAGTTTCAATCATTGTAATGATCATCTTCAGTAATCAAAACAACATTTAAAAAAGTCCTGTGAGGAAGGATACAGTGAGCAAGAGATATATGTTGGCTTAAAATCTTGATGACTAATTGAATTAAAATGACACGAACTTTAACTTAACACATGGGTGACGGGCCCCAAGAAATCTCGTAGTACGCTCGCCAGCGGGAGGTGACGGGCCCCGAGAAATCTCAGTTCTAGGCCGTTGTTGAACTTATAAAAGTATAAAATATGCCAAGTCACGTAAGATTTGTATGTCGGGTTGACACTAGTTGATTGTACAAGGCTTCTGTGTGTAGCTGTAGTCTTCTATTTTAGCCCAAATTAAAACTAAACCGAGGAAAAGTCAAGTCTTAAAGGGATATCCTAGTTGTTAAGTGGAAATATAAGCCGTATCGATCAACCCGCTGAACAATGTGCGTGGTAGGATATCTAAAAAAGAGACAAAATGACCGTGCCTTAGAAAAGCTTGTAGAAAGGAGGATTCAGAAAAAGAAAAAACGACCAATGGTTTCAAGTAACATAAAGTGGTAAGATGTTTTAACTAAAGATATACGTGGCAAATAACTTTCTGTAGGAATATTTTGAAGTGATTGATATAGAGACCAGTTCTGGGAAGCCAAATGATGTTTTTTTCCTCATACAATGATGCAGTATAATTTGATATGGTGAGTCTCTTGTTGAACAATCTTATTATCCACCCCTTGATCACTTAACAAATGATAACTGAAAGCACTGTTTTAGGAAATCACAGGTCTGTCAGATCATAATTTGAAACGAAAGAGGCTATCTCTAGATTATAGACAGGCTAGTTTAATTCCTTGTAGTATAGAAGAACTTATCTAAAAGTAATATTTAAAGCATTGATTTTTTTTTTCATTTCCCTCTCTCTTTTGTTGGTAGCCCTGCAAATACAGTGAAACCTTGTTAGCGCGTTCCTGAATAACACGTTTTCCCGCTTAGCACGTCGTAAATTCGAAGTCCCGATTCTCATCATATTAAATCTATATAAAAATTACTTGCTATTACCGCTTAGTACGATCACATATTTCCTAGTCCTGAAAAATGTATTTGTCATCCCTTGTGAAACACATGTAATTTCCAGCTCAGCTAAGATCCATCGCCACAGTTGCATGATTACGAAAAAGGGCCTTAAATTCCTGAACTTCACAGTGTAAGGTGCACGTTCAGGGAGCAAGCTATTGACTTCAGGAATGTTCCATTTTGCGTGGCAGTTAGCAGCAAGATTGCTGAATAACACAGTGAGTCTATTAATTGTGCTTGTATTTTGCATTCCATTCAGAAATTAGAAATTATTTTGTGTTGAGTGGTACAGTGAAGTGTAGCGAATATTTGTCGTGTGCCTGTAGCCTATATCTGGCTTAGGAACATAACCGTGTGAAATTGACTAGCGTGGTGCACATTT
Source organism: Anabrus simplex (assembly GCF_040414725.1). Classification (NCBI taxonomy): domain Eukaryota; kingdom Metazoa; phylum Arthropoda; class Insecta; order Orthoptera; family Tettigoniidae; genus Anabrus; species Anabrus simplex. Next base: position 18,670,149 of record NC_090274.1, on the reverse strand, counting down.
TTCTAGGTATGGATACGGAAGAAGTGAAATTCCTTTCTAATGAAGCCAACATTAATATCTTTCAGAAAATGGACTGGCATCCACATCTTTAAGCACGCAAAGATCGCGAATGTTGAACTTGCACCTTTGAGTTTCGACGCGAAGTTTTTAAAATGGCGGCCAAAGTCATTCTGTTCTATCACAGTCGCACGTGGTCGAATATAACCTCCAATTCATTGTCTATGAGTTTGGCCAGAAAATAATGTTTTATAACCCACTGCTCTGAAATAAAAGGTTCCTCGTAACATTTATTTTAGAAAGAGTGTGATCTGCAGTAATACTTGGATATATTTATTGGCCCCCGTGCATATGTTCTCATATTCTCTCGTGTTTTTCACACCTTTTAATACTTTCCTCTCATCTTGAGATGTGGTAGATATAGTTTTCACTGCACCCACGGATACACAAAGTAAAATGCCTTCATGTCAGAAAAAAAATTGCATCTAGAGCTTTCATATCCCTGTTGGATAGTTTTTATGCGTATATTCATTAGTAAGTTTTCTCGCGTAACACGTTCATTTTTGTTGTCCCCTTCAGAAACGTCTTAACGAGGTTTTACTGTAATAAGAAATAGAGCTTTAAGAACATTTGATTTGGAAACAGAATAATGTGCTTTTATTGATAATTTTGAACTGAGTTTCCTACTTAAAATCTGGTTGGAAGAATAACTTGAGAAACATTTCCTCATGTTCCTACATTGTACAGAAGGTATTCAAGAGTATTTTTTTGTTTTGTAGCAAGTATGGACAACCTTCTTGAAGTATTGTGTGGATGTAGAATTTTAACCGTTTTCTTAAACTGGAGATATAAATATGTCTGTGGACTGCTTTGGTACAAAAATATATATTTATTAGATTAGATCCTCTAAGAAGTATGATGAACGTCTTTGGCTAATTTATTAATTTTCTTTCTCATTTAGCTCTTTGGTTAGAATTTGTATTATGATATTGCCTCAGTCTTATCTCAGGGATTGAGGTTTGTTATATAAAAAAGCCCTGAGCGGAGCTTTTAAAAGAAGGAAAGATCATAATAGGAAGATAAAGTTGGAATTCAAGTGGACAAATTGGGGCAAATATTTATGTATAGGATGGGAGTATTTTATCAAGGAAAATGTTAAATGAAAAGGCTAGGTAAACAAATGATAGGTAATCTGCCACCTGGGTGACAGCCCTAAACGCAGATAATTAATTTATTTTTGGTTTTGAAGTAGTCAGTTTACTTGTAGGTGTAAACTTATCGTGGCCAACAATGTTGCTGGTTTTGATCTTCAGGTGGAACTTATTACTCTGTATTCCACCTTGTGCCCATATACAGTAATATGAGTATCTCAGAAATGTAGATACGTTTTCTAAAAATTACAAAATTATCAAGGCGACTGGATGATGTTGAATCCAATCATAGCAGCCTGCAGAATATGTCAGGTCAGGATGGAAGGAAATGCAGTTTGAGCATCTGTCTTGAAAAGTGTTGCCAACATTCACTGAGGGTTTCAGTAAATGCTTGCAAAAATTAAACAGGAACATTTTGAGATAGAATATCTAAGGTTTGAGAAGATAGCATAAGGAGATATATCTGTTGCTATTTTCTGGATTATTTACAGCGACATTTTACATATTTTAGTTAAATTCAGCTTTATGTTGTTTCCATTGATCTCCAGTGATAGTTGGTCAGTTAGAAAATTGGGTGTTCACAAAAACAGTAATAGTAACATTAAGTAAAAAATGCTTATCACTCGCTTAACTGCGCTGTTGACTTCTAAAGGTATCGCATTTTAAAATTGAATCTATCGAGTTCATGATTGCTTTGACTGATCAAAATAAATAAATCCATATGAAAACTCAATTGACAGACACGATTAGGACCTTTACAATGCTTCTTTTGTAGCTGGTACATACACACACCGGGCGAGTTGGTCGTGCGGTTAGGGCCGCGCAGCTGTGAGCTTGCATCCGGGAGATAGTGGGTTCGAACCCCACTCTCGGCAGCCCTAAAGGTGGTTTTACGTGGTTTCTCATTTTCACACCAGGCAAATGCTGGGGCTGTACCTTAATTAAGGCCACGGTCGCTTCCTTTCCTATCCCATCGTCACCATAAGACCCATCTGTGTCGGTGCAGCATAAACAAAGGTACTTACACAGTGACCAAGCGAGTTGGTTGTCAGGTTATGGATGTGCAGCTGTGAGCTTGCATTCGGGAGATAGTAGGTTCAAACCCCACTGATGGTTTTCCATTTTTATACCAGGCAAATGCTGGGACTGTACCTTAATTAGGGCCCTTTCCTATCTCATCATCATCATAAGACCTATCTGTGTCAACTTGCAAAAAAAAAAAAAAAAAAATGGAATTTGTTGCCAGGATTGTAGTCGTCTGCTATTTGAAAGGGTGTGCAAATCGTAAATATTGTGATTGCATTGAAGTTAGTGGCTGTCATTTTGTTGAGAGGTGCAAAATCATACATTAACTCAGGTTTGTCAATGATATGGTACTGTAAAAACTAGACGTGAATAAAATAACTAATTAATGTCAGTAACAGTAAAATAGTAATAAACATTTTTAAGCTGGTTCCTCAGACACTACATTCCCTATCCCAGAATGTTTAGTAAAACATATATTTCCTGTTTAATTTTTGCATGTTTGTACTGAAAAAAATAGTGTATGTATATTGAGTATGGTAGCAAAGTTTAATCAGCCACGAAGGGCATGAAAATGAATGACTCCCTAGGTCTCGACGCTTAATACCGTCGGGTCAGAAAAGAACAAGAGTTGACCAAGGGAGGTCGGATAGGATGGATAAAATTGAGGAGCCTGGCACAAGTTAGTGGTAGCAATGTCAGGACTCGGCTCAGCGCCCCCATTGTCACCAACCCGTGCTCCCCAGTTGAGAGCCCCGGGGACCCCTTTTAGTCACCTCTTACGACAAGCAGAGGATACCAAGGGTATTATTCTACTGCTCCCCACCCACTGGGAGGTTAGGGTAGAGAGAGAGAGAGGGGCATATGTTTAATAACTTTTCAAATTCTTTGCATATTTTTAAGAAAAGTCCAGGTAAACAACTTGGGTGACAGCCCTAATTGCTGATCAGTGATGATTGATGATGTTAATTTGAATATAATGTAAGGGTGTACCAATTTGTTGTGCAAGTCAGTGATCAGAAAGTTTTCCATACTTGTCAGAAATGGTTTGTGATTTTTTTTATCTAGTAGTATTGCCAACTCTTGGAAGTGCTGAACAGTTATTAAATCTGAATGTAGAGTTAATGAACTTTAACAACTCGCCAGCTTTGGTTCAGTTGTGGAACCCTTGTTCTGTTGCTTTACGGGATCGGGTATGAAGAGTTTTTACGACCGGGTGCTCTTTCTGACGTCAACCTCATCAGATGAAACGAATGAGGTGATAATAGGAAGGGAGAGGGGTGAATCCCATTACTGGCACGGGGCCTGCTCAAGCCTCAACGTTCCCATCCGACGGATGAATCGCCATCAACAATATCATGTGCCTTCACTCCATATGAGCACTGCGAAGAGGTTTGGAATTTAATCCAGGCTTTTGGCACGTAAATATAATCCACTGATTAGAAATTTTATACCACCACCTCTCCTACCCTGCCGGCCAACATTCTGATGGTGATTTTTTTTTTTCGACCAGTGGAACTCGAACTGGCTAACCGCGGTATCAGAGCGCATAGACTTGACGCCTTAATGATCATGGCCACGAGGCGGGCTATGTGCAGAAATTATCACAAAATCTTGACATTTACCAACACAAAATAAATTGTTAGTGTCCTAGGAACTTGACTGAATAGTGCAGTCTACCGGCATTTAAGAGTACAAGAGACCTGCTCTAACCAAGCGAGTTGGCCGTGCGGTTAGGACTGTGCATCTGTGAGCTTGCATTTGGGAGAGGGTGGGTTCAGGGCAGCCCTGGAAATGGTTTTCCGTCATTTCCCATCTTTGCGTCGCTGAAGGCCTACTGTAAGGAGAAATAAGTCTCGTACAACTGATAGTAGTTGAAGGGATGATAAACACGTGCCCTTTTCAATATCTCGTGCCAACAAAACCAAACAATTAACGGTGCCATTTTAGACTACAGTAAAATTGGGGTGGTTGATAAACATTCTGCAAGATTATTTCTTCATTAGTAGGCAGTTGTAAAAACTGCGTGACTCAGGAGGCAGCGCCAGCCTCTCGCCGCTGGGTTCGAATCGTGGTCACTCCATGTGAGATTTATGCTGGACAAAGCAGAGGCAGGAGAGGTTTCTGTCCAGGTAGTCTGGTTTACCTAGTCTCTTTCATTCCAGCAACACTCACCAATATCATTTCATTTGCCAGTCATTGCCCCAGAGGAGTGCGACAGGCTTCGACAGCCAGCACAGTTCCTACCCTCGCCGCTAGATGAGGGCTTCATTCATTGCATTGCTGACTGTCGAATGACTGGAAACAGGCTGTGGATTTTCATAGTAGGCAATTATATTTACATGTACACTTTCCAATTGTTGGCAGTACTGCTCTGTGTGTGTGTGTTTTTTTTATAACATCTTATCGTTGCACCTGTGAAATGTTTCCACTTGAGATAACAAAACCCTAACAGACATCACACGGTTTTTGCAGGTGCTGCAATGATATGTATGGAGTACTGCTATTGCACAAGTGGGAGAGTAAAAGTGCTCTCTTCTTGTGCAATAGCAGTACTGTATTCGATGTACTTAGTATTATTAATTATTCCATTTTTTTTTTCTTGAACAGGAAAGTCCGTGATTCATAAAAGTTTCGACGCTGAACCTGGACACTTGAAATGAGGTGTTGGACTTAGGGTATATTTTTAAGCTGTTTTTCTGCTCAAAATGCAATTTTTTTAGTAAAATTTCTTTATTTTTCATGATTTTTTCATAAATTTTGTAAAATATTTGAAGTTTGTTATAATTAATATTTTTATTTTTGATGTAATTATGAAAAATAAAAATGAAGAAAAAAAACTAAGTCCAAATTTCCATAATTTTTATTTATGCAGAATGGAAAACCTGAAATTTTAAAATCCTTTTCCTATTCATTTTAATATAGACATCTGAGGCAAAGCTGTTCTTGGTGCAATACAGGTCACTTCCAACTTGCTTTATTACATGAAAAGGAGAATAGGAGTATATATATACATAAATAAACAAGTCCTTTGTTCTTTCCATCTTTTATTACATAATTCTCATTGTTACAATACGTAATACAATTAACGATAAAGGCTGAGGAAAGATACAGACACTGTTGGTGTTATCATATGTTAAGTTTCCTGAACATTCAGTTTACTATTTGTAAAAATTTCCAGACAAAAATTGTACTTTAAATTAGGAAAACTGACAATTACAGTAGCAAAGATAAGACAAACAGTTGCCAGCTTTCTATTACAAACCACTCATAACAACTGAACACAATAGCAAAACCATAAGCAAATGCCATACTTGCAGAGACTCTTGCAAACAGTATAATGTACTGGAATGCTAAAGAATGTATTATTCAGCTAAGTTATCCACTTCAAATAACTCAAACCATTCAAGATAACATCCTCTTTCCACTTTCAGTAATGGCACTCAGTTTTCTTAAATGGAATTACACATAGCCTTAAACCTACAAATATTACATATTCAGTACCATGATTATTTTGAAAACCAGACAGGTATTTCACAAAAATACAATGGCAAATTAAGCCTGTTTAAATAATTTTCTCAACATACTTGTCTGGTTTTCAAAATAACCAGTGCTGAATTTATAATTGTTGTAGGTTTAAGGTTGCATACAAAACATTCCAAGTCTGATGAGCCCCTTGGAAGTTATATCAAACAATTTGCTGCACCCTTGTCTAGAACTGAAAGTGTTCAGCCATTTGCAAAATGTTTGGAGAGATATCCTTATCAATTCAAAGTACCATATACAAACAATCCAGCAATAAATAAAAACATCCCAGTTACTCCTATTTTTGCATTTAATTGTCAAAATTGAAAACTATAAAATTTACTGCAAGTAATTAACAATAATCAAAGTCATCACAATGCTAGGGCTGTACCTTAAGGTCACAGCCACTTCCTTCCCAGTCCTAGCCCTTTCCTATCCCATCATCACCATAAGACTTATCTGTGTCAGTACAACATGAAGCAATAGCAAAGTCATCAAAAAGTCTACTTTGGGTCAAAAAAGACCACTATTTTTCCCATGTTAACAGTTAAAATGCATTGTTATATCACATGGTAATAAGAACACACTGTCCATAAACTTTCTTGCAACAGTACTTATTTTTATGCCTGCAAAATTAAGCTGCTATTTTCTTGACTTTGTTGCTGAACAATTTTCTAACTGCCATAGCAAATCTCCATCTCTTCATCCATGCAGTAGAGGAAAATACAGCTCTCAGCAACTGCAAAGGAAATATAGTGGATAAATTAATCACTTAAACTGGAACATTCCTTTGTATATATAATAATTCAGTATACATCCAAACAATTACACCAATGAGAAACAAGTCTGCCAAAGTTCATTTATAGTTTGGCCCATGAGAGTTGGAGTCTGACATTTGAGCAGTGAAAGCAGTAACTAAGTACTGTATGCTGCATTGTCATAGTTACCACCATCTGCAGCATGTCACCCTTTTGTACAGGATGAAAGGGCAATCAAATATTTCAGCATAATGCAATTCAATAAACTTTGACCTGTTCCTAAGCTTATGCTAAATTCCAACATTTAAGACTGAACAAATCATTGCCAATAAATTATATTTCTTAATCACTAAACTGACAATCTCAACAAGCAAACATGTTAAATAGAGAATTGAACTGTACAACCAGCCACTGATTAACTTAATAATATTCAAGAAACAAATAATTACATAAACCAGCAACAACTAACAGTACCACTCCAAATAATATCTCCAAGCAACAGAAAGCCAATCCACATGGCAATAGATCCTTAAATGTAGCATCACTGTTATTGCCATAGCAAGAGACCATTTGAGCAGTGTTAACTTGTTCTCACCAGTGGCAATAAAGGTCAGACCAACTCTCATGGGCCCAACTATAGTCAAATTGTACATGTCATGGGATCTAACTACAAAATTTTCATTCATAAATGTTTGCTGCAGAGGGATGTGCCACATGCATTACCCAGTGAAGAACCTCTGCAATCAACTACACTAAGTCCCCAGCATGAGGCATGGAAGACCTATTGGAGTAAATTAGTCCAATCCCCTAATTCCTGAAACTGGGGAATCATTAAGCCTAAGAAATGTTTGCACCTATTCTCCAAATTGTCAGTTTATTTTTCCCAAAACTGTTAACTGTATTATATAATTTGAGAAAACCTGTATCCTGTCCATTATGTGAATGGGGAACATGCAAGTGCTAACACTAAAGGTGGCAAAGCAGTATAGTAGTGTGCACATAACAGTATGTTGATTGACAGATTTGCCTGTATAACAGTACCAGGTGTCCACAATTTAATCAGCATAACCCAGCACAGGCTGTAATGATCATAGGAATTAAATTTCATAGATATCCTAAATAAGCAATGTGCTCACAAATTATGCCACAAAAATAATTAGTTCCCAGACCTGCACCAGGCAAAAATATGGCACTGTAAGCAGTCAGAACACGCAATTTTTCATAACTCAAAGTTAGAATTTTCTTCCAGTGGAATTCCATTGCTAGTTCCTTGGTTGTTGTGGGAACAACCAGTGCATTCAGCTTACATGACTGGTATACTTTTTACAAGGGCATTCATTCTTGGTTCATTTTTCTTTGAAAAGATTACTCCTCATGGGCCTGTTAGGTGCACTGTTGTGTGTCCTACACCACCTGCAAGCTCCACAGCCCGCCCAGCATCGACGCTTCGAGAGACCACGAGGTGAACTGCAGAGCACCGACGTAATCGTCTATGACGTCAGCCAGCGCTATATGTTGAGCGACGATTTCTCCTCGAGGCACTCCCACAGTGTCCAGCGATCAGACTACACCGTATGGCAGACACGGAGGTACCCTCTTAAATAAGAGTTTTGAACAGGTGGACTAACTCTGATCGGGAAGTATCACCTCAGGACATCGCCTCAAGTATCCTGCCTCCCGTATTACAGACATGCATCCCGTCCTAGCATTCTGTTACTCGTGAACTTTAAAACAAGTTCCCTGCAAGTTCTACCTAGCATTCTGCTACTACAGACTTTACTACAAGTTCCACTTGTAATTCTACGTACTACAGATAGTCAGCTATCACAGACAATCATTCATTCGAGCAGCCTATCATATCAAGATAGAACTCAACATGCATACAAATATTAGTGTATATAATTGTAAATAATTCCTAGACCATCAGTCTGCTAATTTATGTTATTAATTAATGTGTGCAACACTACAAACATCAAGACAAATTTCATTTCTTTTATGTACATACTGTATGAACATTTCTAAATGATTAACTTTTACGTTGTGCCTTGTATATCAAGTTCCTTGTATACAACATGCACCTTATAGGAACCTCTTTGAGCAACATGTGATTCCAGCTTTGCAACACAACTGTGACCACACCACTATTTTCAAGCAAGATGGGGGCAACACCACATGTCTCACTAGGTAAAGATTTGCTGCAACAGACCTTCAGTGAAGAGCACGTCTCTGGGCATTTTCCCAATGCACGATCAATTTCCCCCGACCTAAATCCATGAGACTTCTGGCTGTGGCGATATCGGGGACATTCTGTCTGTCTGATCTAAAGGCTAGCACATGGCAACATGTTGCTCTGATTTCACCAGATAAGCTGCAGGCAACTATTGACCATGACATTACAGATGCAAGATGTTGCTGAGTTGGGTGGCCATATCTAACAGTGTAACCATAAATCCTAACAAATGTGCCAGAATCACCATTTTCATTTGACTTTTCCTACCTATTTCTTCAACCCTACACTCATTACAGCACCATATTTTGCACCTGGTGGCAAGACTTAGAACTAGTAATTTTTGTGGCATAATTCTTGAGCACATTGCTTAATATACCTACAAAATTTCAGACTCCAATCATTACAGCTCATGCTGTGCCACACTGAACAGTCAGTTTAATATTTGCTTTACATCCAATTAACTACTGAGAGTTTTCAGAGATGCTGAGGTGCTGGAATTTAGTCCCACAGCAGTTCTTTTACATGCCAGTAAAAATATAGACAGAAGGCTGACATATTTGAGCCCCTTCAAATACAGCCAGAATGAGCCAGGATCAAACCTGTCAAGTTGGGGTCAGAAGGCCAGCACATCAACCATCTGAGCCACTCAGCCCAGCTACAGTCCATTTAATTGTGGACATCCAGGACACAGAATGTCTCAAACCTTTTGGGAGAAATTGAAATAGGTGATAGTGCATCCACAAATGATACTGAGTAAGGAACCAATGATCAGAAATTCATATTTATTGTGTTATGGACATTCACCACATTATGTAACTCGTAGTAATTGTTCAAAGTGACAACCAACTTCAATGCATGCATGACAATGGCACATGAACTTCTGCCATACTCTCTCAAAGATCCCTGGTGTCTGTTGTACCAGGAGACAAGCAGCTTGGACCCATTTCTACAGGGGTTTCATACACCAACAACTTGACATAACCCCAGAGGATGAAGTCCAGAGGTGTAAGATCCAGCAATTGCACTGGCCATGGGCCATTACCTCCCCTTCTAATCCAACAGTAAGGGTATGTGTTGTTCAGGTGCTCGCAGACATTAACAATGAAATGGGCTGACTCACTGTCGTGTTGAAACCACATCCTCACGTGGATAACAAGGGGTACGTAGTCTCCAAGAACTGTGGCAGCACATTTCGCAGGAACAGCAGGTAACCTTGACCAGTCAAACAGGGAGGGAGCAAATAAGGTCCTATTAGGTGAACTTGGACAATGCCTACCCATACGTTGACAGAATCGTTGCTGGTGGCCACCGATGTGGGTGGCGTGAGGATTGTCCTCACTCCAGACATGGCTGTCGTAGCTGCTGAAAACACCATAAGTGAACAAAGAGTCATCCATGAACAATACAAATTGTACAAAGTTCAGCACTACAGCACTGTGGTGGATAATCCACTGACAAGTGAATGCAGGGCTCAAAATCCTGGCCATTTGTCCCAGTGCTTGCACATGTTTTTTATGATAGAGGTGCAATGCCTGTTCCAGAGTACTTTTCACACAGTATCGTTCAGAGTGTGCTTTTCACAGGCAATTTGACAGGTGCTTATTGCTGCATGGTTGGCCAACAATCCAACACCATCTTCTCAAAGTCTTGTGTTCAGACATGTCTTTGGCCAGCTCTGCAACCCTATTTCTCATAAGTTGGTATCTACAGAGATAAACTTCCAATGAAGATGATGCCTGTTGAGAAAGCATTTTCTGTACATTCATGCTGCTTTACAGACACTGCATCCCTCCCACAGCAAACATTCTACATTCCATTTTTGACTACAAGTCATGCACTGGACACAGTAACATACCTCACCACAGACATCACAAGCTGTCTGATGCAATGGACAAACATCAGGGCTAGTGGTGTGCTTGCAGCACAGGTTAATGCACCAGTACAATGCATGCAGTCATCACATGGCACAAGCTAAGAGCTAAGCTGTGTAAAGTATGTCTAACAAATATGCATTTCCGATCATGGTTCCCTATCTCAATATAATCAGTTGTCGACACACTATCACCCCATTTCAATTTGACCCAAGAGGTTTGAGACAACTGTATTGTAACAATTTACATAGAGGCAATGTGGAACATTGCCATCACACTATACAATACGTTTATGTCGTGACAGCCATTAATTCAGAATATTAAAATGATCTTTGCATTACTTTTTTGCCTTCCCTTGCAAGGAGTACAAAAAAAATACAAAAATGGATATTGGCAGTGAACCAAGTGAAATAATATCAGAAACATTGAATTCATATATAACTGATCCATTAAGAATAATGGTAGTGTAGTCATTCTTAGAGCAGACAACATCTCAAGTTCCTTGGCCCAGTTTATTACAACACTAAATTCATATAATCCAATCATTTATTTTTTACAGATTCCATATTTCATCCTTTCTTAAATAAATCTGAATTAATTCCTGCAAAAATACTAAGGGTAGTTATGAATTTTAAAACTATCAGTTTTGATTCTATTTTTACTAAGTTCAGGTAAAAATACACACATTAGGAATGAAAAATTAAGAGAAAATAAAGTCTCACAAATAACACATGGGAGAGAAGCAAAGGTGTTGAAATTATTGCCTGATAAATGCAACAACACAAATCAATCTCTTAGAAGAAATAACCAACCAAACAGGTTTGAGAATCTCTGTAGGAAAAACAAAATTTATTACTAACATAAACACTCCAAAATTTTTGAAGACATATTGGTCAGATAGAGAAAGTAAAGAAATTCAAATACCTGGGGGGAATAATTCAAGAAAATGCTTTAGAAAAAGCAGTTGAAGAAAGGTTAGACAAGATGGGAAGAGCATATGGCATCAGTAAGAAATGTTTACCTATAGATCTTACAATTCAGTGATCTCTATGCAAGTGAATGCCTAGTTTTGAACTGTAGTTTAAATAAACTTGAAGTACTAAAAAGAAGAAACTAGAAAAATCTTAGGCCCAATGAAAACAGAACAGTGGAAATTAGAAAGTAATATACCAGAACATAGAAAATATTATAGAAACAATAAGGTAAAGATTCCTTTTACAAGTATATGAAAAATTAGCCTTTCCAAGATTAAAGTCATGTTAGTAAATAAGAAACCTAAGAATGTGAGGTTGGTGATACTAAGATGGAATAGGTAGATGATCGTTGTTTAAAAGAGCCTAACAGCTAGGTCATCATCCCTAATGGTACAAGGTGAACAAATTGAAAATTAAAACTTCAAAATATATCCACTGACTAGTCTATAACAAATTAAAAAATGATCATAAAACAAAAACCATCAGTGGATCCTATTCACAATGCTTTAAGTACTGGAATGATACTAATCTAAAAATGGTTCCAAAATCCAGGTCACCCCCCATAACAGTACTAATCACTGGTAAAGCAGAACCATAGTATTCCTCCTGTAGTGGTACTAATCACAGGTAATGTAGACCCATGGTACATCACACAATGGCACCATTCACAGGTAACAAACCTATGGTGTTTCGCACAGAAGGGTGTAACTCACAAGCAACCCAGACCCAAGGTTTTCCTCACATCGTGAGACTAATCACAGGCCACGTACTCAATGGTGTTGCCTATATAGTCTTAGTAATCACAGGCAATGTAGACCCATGGTGTATCACACATTATGGTAACTCCCACAGGCAACACAAACCTATGCTTTTTCTCACAAAGGTGTGCCAACCACAGGCAACAGATCCATGGTGTTCCTTATAATGTGGTACTACTCATACGTAACAGACCCATTCTGAACAGTGGAACCGACTGGTGGAATGCACACAATGACACTTATCACAAACACCCAGACCAGTGTTTCTATCAGAATGGTACTGCTTCTATGCAACATAGACCCATTGTTTTCCTCACAAGGCAGTATTAATCTCAAGTAACGTAGACCCAGTGTTCCACACGTAATGGTACTAATCACAAGCAATCACTTGGTTCTAGTATCACTTGGTCACCCCTTTTAGTTGTCTCTTAAGACAGGAGGGGATAAAATGGGTGTATTCTTTGTCTGCATCCCCCACTCACAGGGGGTGGAACAAGTAGATCATTTCAAGTATTTAGGACATGTGTTCTCCAAGGATGGTAATACAGTAAGTGAAATTGAATCAAGATGCAGTAAAGCTAATGCAGTGAGCTCACAGTTCCAATCCACAGTATTCTGTAAGAAGGAAGTCTGCTCCCGTACAAAAATATCTTTACATTGGTCCATTTTCAAACCAGCTTCGCTTTTGGGAGCGAAAGCTGGGTGGACTCTGAATATCCTAAGTTAGAAGTAACAGGCCTGAAAGTAGCAAGAATCATTGCTGGTACAAACAGGTGTGAACAATGGCTGGGAGGGTGCTTGAAATGAAGAGATGACAAGTTAGGAGTGAACTCTTGATGAAGGTGTTCACATAAACTGGCTTTAGTAGTGGGGTCATGTGAGATGGTGGATAGGTTACCCAAGAGAATAATGGACTCTTACAGAGGGTAAGAGAAGTAGAGGGAGACCAAGACTACAATGGTTAGACTCAGTTTCTAACACTTTAAAGATAAGAGGTATAGAACTAGTTACAAAGAGAGGATTGTGGTGGTGTTTAGTAAATTCACAGAGGCTTGCAGACTGAATGCTGAAAGACATGAGTCTATATAATGAATATGTATGTGTAGAATGGTATAGAAATAGTGACAATAGAGATATTCAAGTACTTTTGGAAGAAAAAGTCAACAAGGTGGTTTCAAGAACAATTTAGTGAAAATTTAAATAGAAAGTTATGGAAGGAGATATTTAAAAAATAGATTAAGAATGGAACGATTCCAAGAAAGAATGAAAAGGAAAAAAACCCATGGCACTACAGCCCTTGAAGGGTCTTTGCCTACCAAGCAACTGCTGCTCAGCCCGAAGGCTTGCAGACCGCAGGGTGTCATGTGGTGAGCACAACGAATCCTCTCGGCCATTATTCTTGGCTTTCTAGACCGGGGCCACTATCTCACCATCATAGCTCCTCACTTCTAATCACGTAGGCTGAGTGGACCTCAAACCAGCCCTCATGTCCAAGTAAAAATCTCTGGCCTGGCCAGGAATCAAACCTGGGGCCTCCAGGTAAGAGACAAAGAATGCCACCCCTACACCACAGGGCCAGCAATGAAACGGAAACCCAGTCCAAAATGGTCTGAGGAGAGAAGAATAAAGCACAGTGAAATGATGAAGGAATACTGGAAAGAACTGAAGAAACAAGGAAGGATGAATTGAAATCAACAAGTGGTTCCTAGATATGGAGTTGTATTGGTTCAAACTTGAAATTTTGAACATAAAGGGTCTCTCAAACTCAGACCGAGCACACTGTGTTTGTACTCTGCACTACGGCAGCTGCCTCAGCCCAACTTACGTCTCGTGCATCCACCCTGTTTTAAACATGTATACAATCGTACATGAAATCTTACCTTATAAAAATGCTGGAAGTGTCATCCTTCATAATGAGGGACTTCATAAACACCATTAAGATTTTCTGCACACCAATAGCGAGAGTTATGACTGCTCACACGGCCAGGCCCCATCCGAAAAGAACACAAGCTGCAGATCAAATAAATGATCATTCAGTGATGCAAGATACCACTCACTTTTGAGGCTACATCAGCAGGTTTTAAACAATGGGCCCATGTAAACCTGTACAGTTTGATGTGTAACAGCTTTGTAACTCAGTATGCAGAAGAAACCAAAACAACCTACATGCACTAATTTTGTCAGGGATTTATTCAGTGACTGCTCAAGATTTGCACCAATGTCATCTAGCTTTTCCTCTGTTAAAACAGTGTGTACATGCATGTTTTTTATTGAGCACTGAGCCAGTAGTTTCAATTTTATTTAGAATTACATGAATTTGTGCTCATGAAGGTGGCACTTCACCAGGGAATTGCTGAACAAATTCATCGCATACCCGTCAAGCCGACTCTTGCTTAAAATAACTTTTACGTATGAAAATACGGGGTTTCAATGATAACCCTCACCAGGTTAACAGCTGGAATTCAGACTGGCTATTGATGCTCCTTACAAGGTCAAGAACTACGCACGCACCTCCCATACTGCAACTGCCCTTCGCAGAGTACAAACACTGCATTCAGTCTGGGTTTATATGAGACACCCTGTATTAGGTCGTACACAGTACATGCAGTATACTCCTGGCCATGTAAGTGCATACACTAAACATACAACGTTCTGTTAGTACTGAAGATACTGTGTTAGTTATTTCGTAACTGTTGGGTTTGATTCAGCGTGGTTAACCATACAGTTTAGGAACCCGACTTCTTGATATGCCGTCTTACAGTTAATGCTGCATGTTGGCACTATGTAGGCATGATTTTTTTTGTTACTTGCAAGATTATGCATACTGCAACTGCTGTATTGTGAAAATCACTAGCGTTACATTTGCAGGTATAGTGTAACTTAATAGCTTTTCAGTATGTTGAACACCAAAGTTAAATTGTATTTTTATTCCTTGTTCAATAGGTTCTTTACAGATAAGTTATAGTGTAATCAATATTTACACTGAACTTGTGTGTTCAGACTGGAAAGCTTTTAAGATACACTTAACCGAGTCAACACTCAAGTATGGCTTTAACAAATTAGTGGGTATAAGTAAAGCATTTTCTTTTTCTGCAGGATTATAAATCTATTTGGGAAATACCAGGTAGTAGAATTGTGGCATATTTGAATAACATATTTAATAATGTAGTTGGTGTTAAGCGACGAACAGAGCATTTTATTAATACGGTCTTATTTCATCCATTTCGTATCTATAGAATATAACTACGATGTATAAGCAAGAAAATTCTGCAAGAACTCCAAAAGGGAAAGCAACATTACCTCCACCATAAATATCAATTCAGTTGAAAATTTGTCTTGTCACGATTTTGATACAGTTTCCAGACATGTAGCCTTTGTGAATTCCTATTGACAGCATAAGTCAATGTAATATATTTGCTTGTGTATATTATTACAGCGTGATTTCAAGAAGGGAGCGAAATTATTTACACCAGGCAAACCCCGAAGAATACGGTTATAGTAATGAGTTATATCACAACGACAGCAGAAATATATAACTATTTTAGTAAAGATGAGAAAGAATGTTTATTTTCATAATTTCTAAATGAACTTTAAAGCAAGACAATTATGAACATTTTGATTTATCATTTATTGGGTAAAGGAACCTCCATTATTGATACTTTTGATTGTTATGTCTCTTAATTTCAATATGTAACTAATCAAGTTGACAGCAGTGATATTTGCTTTTCATTGCACAGTATGTACAGAACACATTGAAGAGATATTCAATACCTTACAGAACAAGTAGAGTATGGTTCCAGTGTATGGGGCCCTCACCAGGATTACTTGATTCAAGGACTGGAAAAAATCCAAAGAAAAGTAGCTCAATTTGTTCTGGGCAATTTCTGACAAAAGAGTTACAAAAATATTGCAAAGTTTGGGTTGGGAAGATTTAGAAAAAGGAAACAAGCTGCTCGACTAAGTGGTATGTTCCAACCTGTCAGTGGAGATAGGCGTGGAATGACATTAGTAGACGAACAAGTGAGTGGTGTCTAAAGGTAGGAAAGATCACAATATGAAGATCAAGTTTGAATTCAAGATGACAAATTGGGGCAAATATTCATTTATAGGAAGGAGAGTTAGGGATTGGAATAGCTTACCAAGGGAGATGTTCAATAAATTTCCAATTTCTTTGCAATCATTTAAGAAAAGGATTGGAAAACAGATAGGGAATCTGCCACTGGACGACTGTCCTAAATTCAGATCAGTAGTGATTGATAAGTGGCAAACCAGACACCAGTAGGATCTGAACCCATAACCTCCTGATTTCACGTCAGTTGCTCTATCAACCTCTTCTATATGTACTGTACTTTGAAAGTTTATTTGATGTATTACAGCCCTGATGGCTCTCCATGGCAACATTGTGGACTATATTGGAGGCAAATCCAGTACCATTCAAACTCCCTCCTAACAACCCTATGATTTTCCCATGTTGATTGTTGTTTAAAGGGGCGTGACAGGTCATCCCCTAATGGTTATCAGGTGCAACGAAATGAAACTATAATTGAAACTTCAAACTGACTATAATCTTAAATCAATGATTAAAAACTGGCCACTGAATACAAAACAATCAGCAGATCCAATTCACAATTTCTTATTTTCTGACATGAAGCTTGTCCAAAGGGGTCCAAAATCCAGGTCACCAGCCCCTCATAGTGGTACTAATCACAGGTAACACAGACGAATTGTGTTTTGCACACTAGGACTATTCACAAGCAACGTAGACCCATGGTGTTCCTCAGATAGTGGGGCTAATCACAGGCAATGTAGACTCATTCTGAACACAGGGGAACTGACCGATAGAACATACAATGACCATTATCACAAGGAAAGCCCAGACCAGTAGTGTTCCACACATCACAGTACTGCTCCTATGTAACAGACCCACGGTTTTCCTCACAAGGGGGTCCTAGTCGCAAATAACATCGACCCATGGTGTTCCTCACGTGATGGTACTAATCACAAGTAGTCTCATGGTTCTAATGTCATGCGTTCGATGCCGCTTACGACAGGCAGGGGATACTGTGGGTGAATTATTATTCTGCTTGTTCCCCCCCACCAAAGGGGTAGCAGCTCGGTGCAACATTGAACAAAGTGGCATTATAAGTGTTCCAGAAAATAGAAATTGTGAACTGAAAAGTCCTCTTTGTGCAAAGATTTCCATAGGCATGAAGATATTAAAAAGGGAAGCACATTTAACAAGCACTTCCTTCCAATCATTTGAAACATTGCTGTCATTTTCTACTCTCAGGCCAATAAAAATTACCTTTGTATTTATTTCATAAAGATGAAGTCAGAGCACTGGGGTTTCTGTTCAGTGTTCACAGAACAACAAGCAGACTTTTTTAAACTCTTGATGTACTGTGTCAAGCTACTCAAAAATATTTTTTTGGCTGAGTTATCAGTTTCTACTCTGCCATCACATGCTGTGGTCTGCCTGCCACAAAACTGACCTGTTGCAGAGCTTTCCACTGTTTCTTCTTGCTGCTTGCTGGACCAAGATCTACCACCATTAGTCTGTTTCCAAGGATAGATTCAATAATGTTATTGGCTTTATGTCCCACTAACTAATTTTACAGTTTCCAAAGAACCCGAGATGCCGGAATTTAGTCCTGCAGGAGTTTTTACGTGCTAGTAAATCTACTGACATGAGGCTGGCTTATTTGAGCATGTTCAAATTCCAGACTGAGCCAGGATTGAACCTGCCAAGTTGGGGTCAAAAAGCCAGCGCCTCAACCTTTTGAGCCACTCAGCACAGCACTGATATATTCTTTAAAACTACAGTTATGAGATTTACCGTAGTGAAAAGGTATTCCAGTTACTTCCTGCTCCATATTTTAGTCCCTTTCAAGTTCTTAGCATTTTCCAAAACTACGTGCCTTCAGAGTCTACACCATACAAGGGTAAGTCTATAGATATCTGCAATTTTGCTGTAATTATCTTCAGGTTGGCTCTATGACGTGTGCTCGCCAGCCGCATGGTACCGTTTTCTACGACTGTGGTAGGTTTCAGTGTTACCAGATCATTACAGCTTGCGCTGTTGAGACGTAAAAATAGCCGTGCAACACTGTTTGCACAAAGGAAGAACAGAATCCCGTAATCTTTTTTTGTGGTCTGAGGGTGTACCAGGAGCAGACATGCACAGAAAACTTTCAACACAATATGGCAACAATGTTTTGCCGCAGCAAAGTGTTTACTAGTTGAATGAACAGTTCAAAAGGCGTTGCTTGAGCGTGAAGCATGAGGAAAGATCCACACGTGCATCTGCAGCCGTAACTGATGCCAATATTGAACAAGGGCGCGATATGATCCTGAATAGCAGATGATTGACTGTTGACGTGGCAAACCATATGTACATTAGCCATGGTTCTGCATATGAAATCATGCATAACAGGCTTAACTTTCACAAAGTCTGTTCAAGGTAGGTTCCAAAACAATCGTGTGAAAATCTGTCAGCACCTACTGGACCGTCATGCTAACAAAGGCAAAACGGATCATCACTGGAGATGAAACCTGGGTTCACCACTTCGAACCAGAGAGCAAACCTCAGAGCATGAATGGAAGCATCCTGGATCCCCAGTCAAAAAGAAATACAAGAGTAAACCTTCTATAGGAAAAGTGATGCTCAGTGTTTTGGGATTCTCAAGGTCCAATCCTGGAACATTACCAGGAAAAGGGAGAAACAGTAAACTGAGAACGTTGCAGTGATATGCTGGTAAACAAGCTGAACCCTACAGTTTGCAAGAAATGCAGAGGTCGATTGTTGGAAGGAGTTCTTTTGTTGCATGACAATGCACATCCACATATTGCTGCCCACACCGCTCAAACTCTTCAGATGCTGCATTTTGAGGTGTTGGAGCATGCTGCATATAGTGTGTGTTAAGACAGGAGGCGGGGTGCCTCATTCTTCGGCAGGCAGAACATCAGCCCAGGTAATGGCCACCAGTTTTACATCTCTGTAGCTATCTCCGCAAACTTACCCAGGGGAAGGTTCTAATTTCTAACTATGAAACCACCCATCCAGGGGAAGGTTCGAATTTCTAACTATGAAACCATCCATTTCCTAAAAATGTAAATTACTTGCTAATGTAAAATTTCATAAAGACGAACTGAAAATCGGGATAGAGAGTGCATTACCCTCTCGAGTTCCCCTTCAATTTATCTTGAGGCGACTACGATTTTGTAACTTTTTCTCTTCCTGTAAAGCATTAATTAACCTTTCTTTCTAGTCACTTCAGTAGTGTGGGATTAGCCTCTGCACCAGACCACAAGCCCAAGTAGGGTTTTAAAACTTGGTTTTTCAGGAGCACAAGTGTATGCCTCCATACAATTGAATTTAGACCAGTAATTTAACCTGTTTTTTTTCACAAAGGCCCAGTAGTATGGGTACTAGATATCCTTGTGTAGAGGTATTTTAAATTGTAGGTTGTGTCTAGAGAGGCCAGAAATTGTAATGTTTGGTGTAAAGTTCCCTTGAGTAGCCTGTAAGAAATTGGAGCCAGCTTCCTTGGTAAAATTTGGAGAGCATGTACGCTCTTTTCTGAGATTTGTGTAATAATGAATGGTGCCTTTGGAAGGCCGTAAATCGTAATGGTTGGAACAAAGTGCTCTGGAAAATTATTTATTAGGAGATATCTCTCCTTACATAACTAAACGCTACATTAGCGACTTATAAAATTGTAAATTTGGAGCTTGAAGAACTTTTTAAGTATCTATTCTCAGATTTTTTTATTCGGGTGCCAAAATTTGTCATTGTACCTGATTCCATGTTCTTTCACAAAGTGAAGAATTTTGTTAACAAGTTGATTTTCTGAAAAGAAATATAACCTTTATTTCAAAGTTTTCAAAGAATCTTTGACTTTCGTAGATAGACCCATTCAGCCCGCACCTTCCTTCACCTTTCTGCATTCCACAGATAACCCCGGAACAAATACGAATAACAATGGCTGAAATCACCAGACTAGTGGAAGCGAAGTGGGAAACGTTGAGGTAGCTGTGCTAGAAAATATGTACTGTAACAGTTTTTCAAAGAGGTGTCTTCTATTAACATGTAGACATATCAGCATTGGATCATGTAACAATGACATGCTTATTTACTGAATCTCTGCAGTTATGGTCGAATGGGGTGAAATTTGATAACGTTTTACTGTTAATCACAAATGCTGCTCTGTATGTGAAGGCCCCTCTGAGGTTCAACTTGTACAGTGCAGGTTTTACAAAGTCTGTAAGCAGATACATATATTGAAATAAATGTCAACTTCAGGATACAGTTTTTTTTTTTCTGAAAGCACCAATAAGAATTGATTTGTTCAGAGCAAAGATCCAGATCTTGCACTTCCACCTAGACCCATTGTTACTTGTTGGGGGACAAGGTTAGAAGCAGTATTCAAACAATTTTGAAACTTTTAAATCAGTGATACATGAACTAAAATACTAACAATGACGCTTCAGCAATCAAAAATCCCCTGTGGGTGCAGGACGCATACTACGAATACACCCACGATATCCTGTACCTGTCTTTAAGAGGCGACCAAGGGAGGATGGAATTAGAACCACGAAACTACTTGAGACTAGTACCATTACATGAACACAATCTTCCTTGTGATTAGTACCACTGTGTGCATTCCACTGAGGCGTGGAAGCATGTGCTCTGCTGCAGAGACTTTAGTCTAGCGGGAATAGGTGCCGAGCGCTCCACTTTAATGGATTGGTTCCATGTGCTCAAAATGTGCCTGTGTTACGTATGATTAGTATGAGAGGCCGATGACCTGGATTTTTTACCCCTTTGGATAACGAGCATCATCTCAAAATAAGGCACTGTGAATCCAATCAACTGTTTTGGATTCATGGTCATTTTTGATCATTCGTTTAAGATTCTAGTCAGTGAATACATTCTGAAGTTTTAATTATGCTTTCATTTCATTACACCTCAAAATTAGAGGCCAATGACCTAGCTGTTAGGCACCTTTAAACAATCACCACCTGAAATTCTATTGGACTTAAGACAGTACATTAAAAGATTAATTATGTATCTGCAAATATGAGTCCTTTTTGTCTTTTTGAATTACAAACATTAACCAACTTGTTAACGAACACAGTGAGATGCATGACAATGAGGAAGAAAATTCACTTAAGAGGTCCTAAAGTGGAAGCTATTAAACAGAAACTTAGAGCGTGAAAATTATGGATTCCACTATGTGTACGATTGCCAAAGTTTTTGAAGGGCAAAAAAACATTGACGAAATTGAAATACCGAGTGCCAGTGACAATCCTTTAATGAAATATGCAAGACTTGTCTTCTTGTGATGTTGAAAGGTCCTTTTCCCAGTATCGTGCATTGTTCCTAAACAACTAACATCGGTTTGTGATGCAAATCTTGGAAAAAGTTTTCATACTCTATTGCAATAGAGAGCTCTTTTAATCTGCCGCTGCCTCAACTTGATTTGATGAGTGGTGCTTTTAACTTAAGTGTTTACAAATTTGCAATATTGACACAAAATGAGGGGTGACTGCTAAAAACTATCATAGTCCAGTGTTGGTCAAAAATGAGTAGTGCCATCTTGTAGCTTAATTTAGACAATACATACAATATGATTCTATGATACAGTTTGCCCCAGTTTGTCCTCTTGAATTCCAAATTTATCTTCATATTGTGATCTTTCCTACTTTTATAAACGCCACTCAAACTTATTCGTCTACTAATGTCATTCCAAGCCATCTCTCCGCTGACAGCTCGGAACATACCACTTAGTCCAGCAGCTCTTCTTTCTCTCAATTCTTCCCAACCAAAACTTTGCAACATTTTTTAACGCCACTCTTGTCGGAAATCGCCCAGAACAAATCGAGCTGCTTTTCTTTGGATTTTTTCCAATTCTTGAATCAAGTAATCCTGGTGAGGGTTCCATACACTGGAACCATACTCTAGTTGGGGTCTTACCAGAGACATATACCCTCTCCTTTACATCCTTCCTGCAACCCCTAAACACCCTCATAACCATGTGCAGAGATCTGTACCCTTTACAATCCCATTTATGTAATTACCCCAATGAAGGTCTTTCCTTATATTAACACCTAGATACTTACAATGATCCCAACAGGAACTTTCACCCCATCAACGCAGTAATTAAAACTGAGGACTTTTTCTATTTGTGAAACTCATAACCTGACTTAACCCCGTTTATCAACATACCATTGCCTGCTGTCCATCTCACAACATTATCGAGGTCACGTTGCAGTTGCTCAGAATCTTTTAAATTATTTATTACTCTATACAGAATAACATCATCCGCAAAAAGCCTTACCTCCGATTCCACTCCTTTACTCATATCATTTATATATATAAGAAAACAAAGGTCCGATAATACTGCCTTGAGGAATTCCCCTCTTAATTATTACAGGGTCAGATAAAGCTTCACCTACTCATTCTCAGATCTATTTTCTAGAAATATAGCAACCCATTCAGTCACTTGTCTAGTCCAATTGTACTCATTTTTGCCAGTAGTCTCCCATGATCCACCCTATCAAATGCTTTAGACAGGTCAATCGCGATACAGTCCATTTGACCCCCAGAATCCATGATATCTGCTGTATCTTGCTGGAATCCTACAAGTTGAGCTTCAGTGGAATAACCTTTCCTAAAACCAAACTGCCTTCTATCGAACCAGTTATTAATTTCACAAACATGTCTAATATAATCAGAAAGAATGCCTTCCCAAATCTTACATGCAACGCATGTCAAACTTACTGACCTGTAATTTTCAGCTTTATGTCTATCACCCTTTCCTTTATACACAGGGGCTACAATAGCAACTCTCCATTCATCTGGTATAGCTCCTCCGACCAAACAATCAAATAAGTACCTCAGATATGGTACTATATGCCAACCCATTGTCTTTAGTATATCTCCAGAAATCTGATCAATTCCAGCCGATTTTCTAGTTTTCAACTTTTGTATCTTATTGTAAATTTCATTGTTATCATATGTAAATTTTAATACTTCATTGGCCTTAGTCTCCTCCTCTACCTTGACATCTTCCTTGTAACCAACAATCTTTACATACTGCTGACTGAATACTTCTGTAGCAATTGAGGCTTTCACGGCCGGCGTTACAATTCATGTCAGCGCTTTCCGGGCTTGTAGGCCGTGGTCCAGGAGCGAGTGAATGTCCCGACGTTTCACCAAAGACTGCGTTCGGCATTGTCAAGGGTTCCGACTGACTTCGATAGCAGCGAAGCTCTCAGTGGAATGAAGTGCTGTTGTAATTCCACCTACTTATATAGTGCAGGATACGGTACGCTGCTCGCCTATTGGCCGCTATGGTGAGGGGCGGTCGCTGATTGGCTGTTCTTCGGCCAATGGTTGAAGCGGTAGGGAGCCCGATGTACACTGACCTGCCTTGGCGGAGACAGGCAGGCGATCACCCGTTGCTTTCTTCCGGTCTGCCGCGGCTATCGTGTCCTTCAGGGTTGGAGCTTTCAAGACAGGAAACCAGGCTTTGTTTACCCGTTCAGATTCCTCCTTACGGTTGAAGCTGTTGGTATGCTTTAGGATTTCAATGGCTTCCCTCTGTAGCCGGGCGTGATAAGACACAGTAGTTGACAGTACTTCGGTGTTGTTGTACTGTATGTCATGGCCTGCTAGCAGCGAGTGTTCAGCGAATGATGATCTATCTGTCTGTCCCAGCCGGCTATGTCTGTTATGCTCCTTCAGTCGTGTGGCGATGCTGCGTTTGGTAGTCCCTATGTATACCTGGCCGCAGCTGCACGGGATCTTGTAGACACCTGGTGTGGAGAGAGGATGGCGCTTGTCTTTGGCAGACCTAAGCAGGTCCTGGATTTTCTTCGTCGGCCTGTATATGGTTTTAACCCCATGGGACTCCAGTAGCCTCCCTATTCTGTCAGTTACTTTCTCGATATACGGCAGAAAGGCTCTAGCTGCCGTCCACTCCTCTTCTTTTTTCTTGGTTGTTGGACGTCTGGGATGGAGTGCTCGCTGAATATCTTTAGGGCTGTACCCGTTAGTGAGTAGGGCCCTGTTGAGGTGGCTGATTTCTTCGTTTAAGTGCTGAGGTTGACAAATTCTCGTAGCACGGTCGGCTAGCGTCTTAATCACTCCGTATTTTTGTCGTGGGTGGTGGTTGGACGTCTTCTGAAGATAGCGGTCTGTGTGGGTCGGCTTGCGGTATACTGTGTGTCCCAAGTTTAAATCGGAAGTCTTCATTACCAGAACATCGAGGAAAGGGAGCTTTCCCTCGTTTTCTGTCTCCATCGAGGAAAGGGAGCTTTCCTCGATGTTCTGGTAATGAAGACTTCCGATTTAAACTTGGGACACACAGTATACCGCAAGCCGACCCACACAGACCGCTATCTTCAGAAGACGTCCAACCACCACCCACGACAAAAATACGGAGTGATTAAGACGCTAGCCGACCGTGCTAAGAGAATTTGTCAACCTCAGCACTTAAACGAAGAAATCAGCCACCTCAACAGGGCCCTACTCACTAACGGGTACAGCCCTAAAGATATTCAGCGAGCACTCCATCCCAGACGTCCAACAACCAAGAAAAAAGAAGAGGAGCGGACGGCAGCTAGAGCCTTTCTGCCGTATATCGAGAAAGTAACTGACAGAATAGGGAGGCTACTGGAGTCCCATGGGGTTAAAACCATATACAGGCCGACGAAGAAAATCCAGGACCTGCTTAGGTCTGCCAAAGACAAGCGCCATCCTCTCTCCACACCAGGTGTCTACAAGATCCCGTGCAGCTGCGGCCAGGTATACATAGGGACTACCAAACGCAGCATCGCCACACGACTGAAGGAGCATAACAGACATAGCCGGCTGGGACAGACAGATAGATCATCATTCGCTGAACACTCGCTGCTAGCAGGCCATGACATACAACAACACCGAAGTACTGTCAACTACTGTGTCTTATCACGCCCGGCTACAGAGGGAAGCCATTGAAATCCTAAAGCATACCAACAGCTTCAACCGTAAGGAGGAATCTGAACGGGTAAACAAAGCCTGGTTTCCTGTCTTGAAAGCTCCAACCCTGAAGGACACGATAGCCGCGGCAGACCGGAAGAAAGCAACGGGTGATCGCCTGCCTGTCTCCGCCAAGGCAGGTCAGTGTACATCGGGCTCCCTACCGCTTCAACCATTGGCCGAAGAACAGCCAATCAGCGACCGCCCCTCACCATAGCGGCCAATAGGCGAGCAGCGTACCGTATCCTGCACTATATAAGTAGGTGGAATTACAACAGCACTTCATTCCACTGAGAGCTTCGCTGCTATCGAAGTCAGTCGGAACCCTTGACAATGCCGAACGCAGTCTTCGGTGAAACGTCGGGACATTCACTCGCTCCTGGACCACGGCCTACAAGCCCGGAAAGCGCTGACATGAATTGAATACTTCTGCCTTCTGAAGATCCTCACATACACACTCCCCTTGTTCATTAATGGTTCCTGGAATGTCCTGTGCTTCTCCACACCACTATTACAGCTGTTCAGTTCACACAGAACTGAACCTACGTACATAGTTCACGAGAACAGTCTCGATAGTGTAAAAGTTGTGTTCCCAATACGCAGACATTCGTATATGGAGGATGATCAAGATCTGAAGACAGTCCTACATTTGTGATCAATATTTCAAATAAATAAGTGTTTGTTCCATAAGGACTGTATGCATTTTTCTGGTGTACTCTGGTTTCATGCATAACTAGCATGGGTTGATGAAAACATTGAATGAGTAAAAACCTAGGGATACCTTGAATGTCTTCTAAATTCTCAATGGGAGTTCTCACAAGAAGTCTGTGGTAGAATCAAACAAGCTCAGAACACTTTCAACGGATTGAAGAAGTTATTGGCCAATAAACACCTCAGCAATAGGCTCAGGCTTCACATGTGATATGTTTTCAACACTTTTCTATGATATGGATAGACAGACACTCACTCCAAACTTGTGCAAATGCTTCGTATCTCATGGATGGAAAAGGTTACAAATGCTTTCATTTTGAAGAATATGGGACCACAGACAAGTTCTGCTGACAATTAAGAAGTGGAAGTTGGACACATCATGCATGGCAAGAATTATTAACTTTTGCAACCTGTTCTGCAAGAGAAAGTAAGGGGTTATTCTAAATGATTGTCGGGGTTTCGTGATTTTTTTTTCGAAAACGTGGAAAACGTACCATTTTTATTGTTGCATTAATGGTCAGACAAACTCAAAGTTTTGCTTTGCATCAACTGTAGTACATAAGTTACCACAAGATGTCAGTAATAGCAGTGTTTAACAAAATGGTGGTTAGTGATAAGGAGAAAGCTTTTTGTACTCTTGAATTTCATCAACACCGATCCATTACCAGAGTCCAGCGCCATTTTCGGACAAAATACGGGAAGGAGCCTCTTTCCAACAACTCTATTCGGAGATGGTATGCACAATTTGTGGATACAGGTTGTTTGTGCAAAGGGAAAAACAGTGGGCGTCCCGCTGTGTCAGAAGTGGATGTGAATCGAATTAGGGGCGTTTATCTCCGTAGTCCTAAGAAATCAACAAGGAGATGTAGCAGGGAACTGCAAGTTCCTCAAACCACAGTATGGCGTGTGTTACGAATGCGCCTAAAGGTAAAAACCATATCGCCTACAATTGCGTCAAGAACTCCCACAAAGATGGATGGGACGGAAAGTGATCTGAAGCTCTCACCCTTTCCACCACGTTCACCAGATCTTGCACCATGAGATTTCTTCCTGTGGGGATATGTTAAAGATCATGTTTTGTTCCTCCTCTACCGGTGGATATTCAGGAAGTGAAGCAGTGCATCCAAGCCGCCTTCGAAAGCATCACCGCTGCTATGTTGACTCGTGTGTGGGAAGAGATGGACTATCAAGTAGATGTGTGTAGAGTGACAAGGTGCACATATCGAGCATTTGTATTGTATGTCAAAATAACTTTACGAGTTACAGTACACAATAAAACAAGATTCATATTCCTGCGTCAATTGCACTGTGAGTTATGAGTTTTTGTAACCCCGACAATCATTTTGAATAACCCTGTAGATTGCACATACAATCATGGCAGTTTGGTTGCATAACACGCGAGACTGGTACGAACAAGATACACACTATTTCATGTGGCAAACAAAGAATCTGTAATCTCTAGGATGACCGCCAACCTTTGCTGAATGAAGAAGGCAACAAAAGATACAGTGTACATCATTTGACATACTGTATATGTACATTATTGTAACCTTACACCGAGAAACCAGATGACTGGAGAGATTTGCTTAGAAGCAGCAGAACAAAACCTTCGGCTTTCAAAGTAGTAAACTGTGGTAATGGACTCCACTTTCATAGCTGGACAGAGTTTTTGTCACAGTTGTACAAACCAAAATGTGCTATGCAAACAAGAGCAGTCAGAATAGTGAAAATAGACTAACATCAGGCAATTTTTATTTTACATGAATGGACTTATTTTGGAAGTTTCAATTAAGTTTGTGGTTCCAAAGAAGAAAAACAGAACAAAAACCGCAGGTCCTACATAACTAAAAAGGTTGTACAATGGACCATTGCTTAAAAAAAAAAAAAAAAAATCAGCAAAGTTAGAGGACTTGTTACACCTAAAACATTTTGGTTAACCCCAATGTGGAGGCGTTCTACCAAGCATTAATTCTAGACTATATTCTGAGTGAAGATGAAAGTGACAGTTTGCAGAAGATGCCTGACTGGCAAGAAAGATCAATGTCCTGTATTTTCCCTAATAATTATAGTATTTTTCATTTCACTGTACCTCATGTGTAATTAAAAAATTTAGCCCACCTGGTGGCCGTGATCATTAGAGTCTAAACGGTCTGACACCATGGCGAGCCAGTTTGAGTCCTCTTCATAGAAAAAAATGTTCACCGTCAGAATGTTGCCCGGCAGGGTAGGAGGGGTTATAAGCTATAAATTTCATTTTTGTTCTGTATTGAAGTGCAATTATAAGTAAACTGACCTTAATACAATATATGAAGTAAATGATATTACATTCTTGGGACTAGTTCCAGCCACTTGGTGGTCATCTTCAGCCAAATATAATTAAACAGATTATGTGATAACTAAAACATACGTATACCAGACAAAGAATGTTGCATGAATAATTATAATATTAAAAAACATAATAAAAATTATGGTTATGTCATAATATGATGTCTTTAAGCTGACTTAGGACCTCAGGCATAAAAATAAATGTGGAAATGATAGCCAGAATTAGGAATGAATAAACATACAAAAAATAAATTAAAAAGGAGAAAAATTATTTATGAAACTCTCCTTTAATGTCTGATGTAGAACAAGCAATGACTTGCTGGAGGAAGTAGGCAAGCCATGCAAACAAAAAAAGTGGATAGGAAGACTAGCAGAGGAGGTGAAGAAGGGAGGGGGGAGGTAAGAGGAGGTAAAGAAGGGAGGGAAGAGGAGGTAAAGAAGGGAGGGGGGAGGGAAGAGGAGGTAAAGAAGGGAGGGGTGGGGAAGGGATGAGGAGGTGAGGGTTGGGAGGGGAGAAGGAGAGAAGGGGTTTCTAAGGTGGGGCTGAAGGATGCAGAAAGAAAGACCTACTTTCAGGGGGATTTAAAGAGATTATAAATTAAGAATTCTTTTTATCCGAGACATGATTGCTAAAGATAGGAATAAAAAGGTCAAATTGTTTTATTTCTCTGAAATTTTTAATTATAAATGGAACAATATTTATAAAATTTGAATATTTGAAGGGTGGTGGCTAAAATTGACCAGTCACATTTTTCTAATTTTCTAGAATTAGAATTTTAAGGATCTAGATCTCCTGATTTTAATCCCTGTATGGAATGCTGAAAGGAAAGTATGTGGAAACCCCTCGCACAAGAGAACATCACAAGTGCTGAGATTCGCCAAGTGTCTGCAGCAAACCTGTTTATGAGGAGTCTGGCATGTTCAACAGGTAAGGGGCAACATTTTGAACATGAACTGTAATGCCAGGTAGATTTTAGAATAATAGTTTCACTAGAAATAACTTTATAAATGTGAATTGTCGCAATGTAGTGGGCAGTAAAGCCGCTCGTACCGGCTAGTGACCGAGTGTCATTGCACCAGCCGTGCTCTGCTCCAAGTGGTGCTGTAACCAAAGCTTAAAAAAGACCCAGTAGTTTAATACAGAGAATATATGGCCATGAGTAAATTTAATGTGCAGGTAACAGATGCTTACACTCCTAACCCCCATTCTGTCATTAAAACAAGAACAAACTAGTTTATGTATGATATATTAAAAACAAACTGGAAGAAACTATCCGAGGCCTTAAAAGTAAAGAGCTACTTCTAAAAATCAAAATGGAGTAACAGACCTGTTTCTGTACAGAGGAATGATTTCCCATCGTAACTTGTTGCAAGTAACATGTGAACAGCACAGAAAACTTGAAGCTACGGTGATCGAGCTTGTGGAGTACGGGTGGAAAGTGCTGACGCCACTGCCTCTTCCAGTCTTCTCCGACCTGCTTGTTCTACCAGAAATGGACAGAGCTGAACATTCCAACTTCAATGTCCAGCTTACCTAGAAAATACAAGAAACAACCAATCAGTCATACCTACAAAGCTGACTCAAGAATACATGACATGCAATAATAAGAAACTCTTCTCCCATAAGAAAATTATCTAACTTCTAACAAAGTATGAGAAAAATTGTTCCAAAGAAAGGCTATTAAACTATAATCCTCAGGCCAGTATACTATCTAAAGAGTAGAGTCTGCATTTCATTCCACAAAATTAGGAAAAAACCCATAAAACAAGATCAGCAAATTCTTGATCTCCACTAAGTCCCAACTAGAAATTCTCCAGAACTGCATTTTCTGTTTAATGTATCTACTAACTGAGCTACATTCTGTTCAGTACCAGACAAACTTATCTCTAACAAGGGAAGGACTCGAACCAGGAAATTGCGGATCTTGCATAAATTTTGCACATATGTTAAATGAGCCAAGATCTACACAATAGCCAAAACATGTTTAGGAAATTAATTAATGCAAACTACAGAAAACAGTTTGCATGTATGAATTGGCACACTTCGCTACGCAGGACTGCAGTGCATGCTGGGTTCACTCACCGAGGGACCGCGCCACTGATCCCTTCTATTCCATAAGTAACTGCGTAGCAAGTCATGAAAATGATTTAACGGCATTAAGAGAAATAATGTAATTCCTGCATTGATCCTGAGTCAATAAAGGCAATAGAATATCATTGTTATAGTGAAACAAAGGATAATCAGTATAACAAAGGATGATACACATGGAATCAGATTACTCCTTATAGGTTTTTGCAACAATGATACTCGTTGCAAACATGTTGAAAGCACACAGCAGTTCACCAACCTCCCCAACGAAGCAAGGAAAAGGGCTTAATATCACATATTCCATTTTTTTTTTCTTCCAACGCAAGAATAACTTCGACCGAGCTCGATAGCTGCAGTCGCTTAAGTGCGGCCAGTATCCAGGAATCGGGAGATAGTGGGTTCGAGCCCCACTGTCGGCAGCCCTGAAGATGGTTTTCTGTGGTTTCCCATTTTCACACCAGGCAAATGCTGGGGCTGTACCTTAAGGCCATGGCCGCTTCCTTCCAATTCCTAGGCCTTCCCTACCCCATCGTCGCCATAAGACATATGTGTCGGTGCGACGTAAAGCAAATAGGAAAAAAAAAAAAAGAATAACTTTGTCTATGTTGATTTCCATTATATACAAACAACCACAGGTCCCAACAACGACTATAAGCATATGTCAGGGTGGCCTCAAATCAGCTGTTGGACAGCGAGAATTGTGGGTAGGGTATAGAGTAGCGGTCTGTCTAGCCGAGCACGCTGATTCAAACATACAAACTTATCTACATTTCACTATTTTGCGATTAGAAACAGTACTGAGGAAGTGCAAGAATGGTAAAGCAGCTTTTTTGGATGATATGCATTGAACAAATTAAGAACATTAGTCCTGTAACAATTACATGGCTAACCGAGTTAATGAACAATTGTGTTCAGTCCTGTAAACTCCCAAAAATATGGGGGAAAGCTAGAGTCGTTGCTGGTCGTAAACCAGACAAAGATCGGGACGATCCTTTATCGATCTATATCCTTGTTATGGTATGTCTAAGGTGCTAGAAAGACACTTCACCAACTAACGGGAGTACTAGAGCCACTCCTTATATCTCAGCAAGCTGGAGTTAGGACGGGGAAAAGCTACACATCACAAGTCCCGAAACTGACAACATTTAAGACTGTTTCGAGAGAAAATAAAACACAGTGGTGATATTCATCAACTTGTTGGCAGCTTACGATACAGTCAACCACAGACTTCTCCTGCAGAAACTGTATAATATCACCAAAGATTATCAACTCACTTGCATGGTATGAGGCCTCCTTCAAAATAGATTTGTGTTGAATTTCAGAGGGGAAAGAAGTAGGTGGAGATCCCCGAAGCATGACTTACCGTGAGGAAGTGTCCTTGCACCATCCCTATTTAATGTTTACACGAATGACCAGCCTCTACCAGAAGGAATGGAAAGTTTCATATACGACCATGCTACTATTGCACAAGCTAGTTGTAGAGCGTTGAGCAAAAGCTGTCTGATGCTCTGGAAGAACGTTCTACCTGCTAAAGGGAGAATCAATTGAAACCAAATCCTAGCAAGACTAGTATGCACCTTTCATCTTAAGAACAGAAGCTTCTAGACACTCCATATCTCCTGGGAAGGAGTCTATCTTGACCAACGTGCAACACCAAAGTACTTGGGAGCGAGTTCAGATCGTGCTCTCATCTTTAAGAAGCACTGCTTCAATATCAAGCAGAAAGTGTCAGCTCGGAACAATGTGGTGCAGAAACTGATAAGTACCACATGGGGTGCATATCCAAGCACCCTGAGGACATCTTCACTAGTGCTGTTATTTTGCTGCCAAAAATACATGCCCGGTGTGGTATAGATTATGTCATACCAAACAGGTGGTTGCTCTTTAACGAGATTTGTCGAATCATCACTGGTTGCCTGCGCAAAAACTGTATTGCCTTGCTGGGGTTGCACTTTCTGACATCCGTCGGGAGATAGCAGCAAAGAATGATAAAAAAATTTGACACATCTGAATCTCACCCTCTGATCACCAGCCAGCTTGTCCATGACTGACTCCAAGGAAAAATTTTCGGGTTTGAGTTACATGCCATCATACCAATTTAGAATGTTAAACTAGTAGTATTTCCTGTAATATATTCTTTCCATGGAATTGCTCATTGTACTTGTTGGGTAATTATGTTTAACTTTACTTTATTATCACACTACCGTACTGTAAGTGATCATTGCCACGGGGATATTTCCCAATTGCGATGTATTTGTTAATAATGGTAATGATAATACGACTGGTGGACATTGGTATCAATCTTCAAGATATTTTTCATCACAGGCTCAGTTTGAAAATGTTATAATCTTTCAGACGTTTTGTATATTTGAATGTTTTTAACTGTTCCAATTTTGACTACATAATGGCTAAGGACAACCCATGTATAATTGAAACTAATTCCATTAATTAATGTCTTGATGAGAATAACAGATTTTTTTCAAATATAGTTATATTTCTCATTGAATAAATGGACCCATTTCACCTAATTTCATGTATAACAAATGTCAGTATGAATTATATAGTTTGTATCATAACACACTGCATTACTTTTAGTGCAATCTCACTATCCTAACATCCCAGAAGAACACTTCCTAACTACCCGACATTCATTTCACTTAGGTTTTTTATGTACTGACACCAATTTAGTCTTTGAAAGGCTAATTTTCATATTACTCATTACAAAAAGTTTTTAATTATATTCTTCCATGTATGAAGAAGTGATTCTTCAACAGACGATGCCACAGTATATTTACATGTAACAACCTTATGAAGGGTGGAGTAGATATCAGAGTTAAAAAGGCAATCACTCTGTTTCAAGAGTCAACAACCATTTGTCACCAACAGTTCTACTCCCTTCTAAATATTGGCAGTATAAACAGTTGCGTGATTCTCCCATGTAAAGTCAACAAGACGAACCAGTAACGGTTTCTGAAGACTTTCTGCAGAATTATGCAGAGACTACAATGGAGTATCACTTGCATGCATTCCCCAGGGCATCAAAATTAGTCTCCAGGAGTTTCTAGAATCAGTAATGAACCAAGATCTGCAATATCAGGGAATGTGCTTACTGTGGAAGAGAAAAAAAGAATGAAGACCAGAACAATGTATGAACACTTCAAATTAAGTTTGCAGAGAACAGAGTTGCCTCCTGTCTGGGCTGTGCACATGCAAACCCCGAAGTAGAGCACTAAAATCAGTTCCGAGTTATTTTTGTGTGTTAACCCTCGAGTGCCTATACATGCCATTTGGCACTGTTGGGCAATGCTTCATTATTTTTCCTAAACTCCTATGAGAAACTAAATGATTAATGTGGTGGTTACAACTCTTGTTAGATTCCCACCTAAGTGTTTCCCTGCCAATACCATAGAAACTTGATTTGAGACAATGAACTGAACACTATTTTTCTTTGCCTCAATGACTCCTGGACTGACAAGTATGGTGTTCTAAGCATTTCTTCATTTGTACATATTAGAATATGTTGGTATCTCCTAGTGTCAGCCTGCAATACACTTTACCCTTATTTGTACACGACTTGAAAAATGTCGTATGTCGTTTGGGACTGCTAGGAGTTTCATACCAATGAGCCACTGTTATTTTCTGTGTAATTGC
The DNA here is from genome assembly GCF_040414725.1 of Anabrus simplex. NCBI lineage: Eukaryota > Metazoa > Arthropoda > Insecta > Orthoptera > Tettigoniidae > Anabrus > Anabrus simplex. Next base: position 18,636,062 of record NC_090274.1, on the reverse strand, counting down.
CTGTTCATGATTTTCATTTCCCCTTGTCCAGCTCCTGCTAGCTCAGGGTATTGATGGCACTTCACCCTTGCGTCTCTTTCCACCACTCCTCTTCAGTAATTTTATTCCAGTCCAGTCTTATACTGTTCTTGACACAGTCCATCCATCATGCTCTGGGCCTCCCTCTTCCCCTCTATCTTAGCCTCCAACACTTTGTATCCTTCCCTACTCCATCCTCATAACATGTCCAAACCATCTCAATTTATTCTTCTCCATCCTTTCTCTGCTTTTCTACCTCTCTTTTCTGACCTTAACTCTTACTCTGCCTCTCCCTGTCTTCCCTACCATACTCCTCAGGAACTTCATCTCACTGGCCTGAATTTTACTCCCATCTCTTGCTGTCAAAGTCCAAGTCTTTGATGCATACATTAATATAGGGGTATAGTACATCTTGTATAATATCGCTTTACATCTCATAGGAACTTCAGTTCCACACCAGGTTCCTTACATTCTGGTAGAACATATTTCCTGCTTGTACCCTTCTGCTGATCTCCTTATCCAACCTTGCATTATTTCACTTGCCAAATATTTCAAGTATTCAACAACCTCAAGATGTTATCCCCTGATACTAACAATTCCTTTTCTTTCTCCTCTTATCACCATTGTTTTGTTCTCCCCACTGATATTCATACCATATTTCTCAATCTTTTCATTTAAAGCCTCTAGATGAATTTGGACTTCTATATTGTTGACTCCCCAGATCACTATGTCATCTGCAAACAATATTTTCATATGATCCCCATATCTTGCCTTTGTTTCCTTTAGAATTTCATCCATAACCATTATAAACATAAGTGGAGACAATACACTTCCCTGTCTTAGTCCAGTTTGGTTTCTAAACCAATCTGTTCTTCCCACTGGAGTCTGGACACAACTAAAACAATTCTTACACATTGCTTTCACCAATTCCCTTGATTGCCTTCCACATCCTTTTCTTTCCAGGTTTTCCCACATTTTTTCTCTATAAACAATATTGTATGCCCATTATCTGACAGAAATATCAATTTTATTCTATACAGCATTCCTAATTGTCTTCAAACTGTAGAACATTATTCTTACTAATATCCAACAATATGTACACAATAAAATAACTTATGGTCTGTTATATTTCCCCTCATGTTTTCGGAGTGCTCTTACTCTACAAATAGCTATTCATCTGCTTGGAGATGATCTAGATAACTTGTCTGGGGAGCAATTACGGGCACAAGCTGAAGTTGTGTTGTCTGGAGGTCAGCGACAGGGCAGAGATGAAGCTGAGGGTGCCATGGTTGAAGAGAGTGAGTACCTAAGCAAAGTCTTGAAAAGTAGGGTAACTCAACCGATCATTCATCTGCATTTAGGTCTGTCTACCAGTTGGCAGATTACCTATCAATTGTTTACTGAGTATTATCTGAAAATGATTTCAAAGAACTCTAATCTATTGAACAGATGGAAATGTGCACACGAAGAATGTAGCTCCCAGACATGCCCCAAGTGTTTGAAGTGTCAAGTAGGACTGTGTGCAATGTTCTGGCAAGTTTCATGTTCGCAAGCAGTAATGCTTGCTCCCTAATTGTGGACACTTCAGATTTTGTCTCCATTCCTTGTAACATATTAGTATAATACCAATATAAATGGTCCTTACTGGACATAAATTTCCAGCTAACTCATTCTTGGTTGCCAGCATTTCGCCCCAGTGTGCTAAGTTGGGCTCATCAGTTTATAAATAGCACACCCAAGACGCATGGCTAGTGCATACTGTGATGAGTCCAACTTAGCACACTGGGGCAAAACACTGGCAACCAGGAATGAGTTAGCTGGAAAATTTATAATGTCCAGTAACACACCATTTATATTGGTATTATAAATTTACTCATTCGGGACAAATATTTCAGGTTCCCTATGGGAATCAACATCTATATCACATTAGTATGTTAGAATAGAATTGGTAAGTTTCTGGATAAGATTGAGTATGTGTGAGTGTGTTTTGAAAAACAATCGGTCTGTAGTAAATTTCGATTTACTATAATAATAATAATAATAATAATAATAACAATAATAACAATAATAACAATAACCTTTAACTAAAGACATTGAGAAACAAGAAAGGAAAATTTTACAAAAAATGTTTGGCCCAGTTTGTATAGATGGAATATGGAGAAAAAAATCCCAGGAGATATGTCATTCTGAAAAAAATTTCTCACTTTTCGGAAAAGATGATTGAAATGTTATGGACACATTATCAGAATTAACACTAACAGGCTAACTAAAAGAATTTTCAACCTGGCCCTTTTGTGTAAAACCAAGAACAGCTCGCTTCGTGAAAATGAAACAGATCTCCAGGAAATCAACATCTCAGAAGACATTGTACAGGACAGATGTAAATTCAGAACCAAAATCGACAATCACCACTTTGAAGACAAACCCAACACCAGAGCTACTATAACTTGGACAGAAGAACAAAGGAAGAAACTCAGCAAGAGAATGAAGAGATTTTGGGAGGAAAAGAAGGCCAATACATCAGCTAAGCAGGTTCAACTGTGCTCCTGAGTAGGGCATAACGATGTAAATAATAATAATAATAATAATAATAATAATAATAATAATAATAATAATTACCTGGAACAGATAAAAAATGTATCAAAAAAGGCAAAATTATGGCATAACATAGTAATTAAAACATCACTTCATGCATCTGAAACTAGTGTAAGTTTTGATAGATCTGGAATAAAGATGATTGGAAAAACAAATCCTCAGAAAAATCTTAGAACCGAAATGCAAAAATGGAATTTTGATAAAATCATATTAAATCTATGAAGTTACCGGTACAGAAAAAAAAGTTACAATCAGGACACAGCGATTACAATTTTGTGGTCACTAATATAGAATGGATAATAACAGGCTCACAAAGAAAATTTTAAATGAAAAATTACAATAAATGGCTAAAAGAAATCAGTGAAAACCTAAATGAAATTGGCATTAATGAAGAAATCATTGAAGATAGAATGAAATTGAGAACCTTAATTCACAAAAAGAAATTTTCTGTAAAGCCCATGCGACTAAATACAGGATGGACTGAAGGTTAAATGGAACACAGCAAGAGGATAAACAGATATTGGGAAGAGAAGAAAAAAAAGTGCTAATAAGTTCAAATGCACACCTTAGTTGTATGTAACAAATCAATAATAATAATAATAATAATAATAATAATAATAATAATAATAATAATAATAATAATAATAATAATAATAATATCCTTTCCACTTATAAATATAACACACTGAGTAAATGGCAGCCAAGTTCTTCCAATACTGCAACAGCTAAGTAAGCATTGCATCTATTGACTACAGGAGTGCCTAACGGTGCTATATGGCACCTGCCTGTTTCTCATAAACAGGGGGCCTGAGGAATGCAAAATCAAAAACTCACACTTAAGAGCAATTGTTAGGGACAAACACAAAAAAGGATTTTGCAGAAGAAAAAAAATTGAGACTCAAGGGTTAATATAAAAAATTACATGGGCAAATAGTGACGCTGTAATAAGTAAAGGCATTTCATAATTTGGTTTAGTAAATTTCAGTTTTATGTAGCATTATTTTTCAGTGCTGTACCATACTTCATTGTTTATTTCCATTTCAATTTAAGAAATTCTTGAATTGATGTAATAACTTACTGTAAATTTAGTTTATATATTGAGTATTCAAAATTGATGTGTGATTTTAATTATACATTTATTGTGTGTTGTATGTTCCAGTGGTAAAAAATATAAATTCAAAAAGTATTAAAAGAAGCCCAAAATGCAAAACAAAATATAAAAGCAACAAATCAATATTAAATACTATGTATTTTATAGTGACAATTGTCCCGTATTTTGAACCTGGAAAAAAAAAAATACGCCGTGTTTCCAGCTCTGATAAGTACCATGAGCTTTCTTTCAGAGATGATAGATTCCTTCACTCCTTGGTTTCTTTATCTGGTGTGAGTTCATAGATTTTAAAAATTGCTTTTTTATTTATTTTTTGCAATCCTCAGATCGTCCATCCTGGCAAAAATAACTCGTAATAGCGGACAGCTATCTAAGGTAGTACGAGTCCATCGCATGTTGGTATAAAATTGTCGGCTGTGAGAAATATGTTCTGTTGACTTGATTACATTTGAGCTGTTCATTTCTGTACATTTTTCTTCAGTGCCATGCAGAGACTTATGAAATTCCTAAGAATGACAAAAAACTTAACAGCTCTTCAGAGAAATGAAAATGTACTGAAACGAACTTATCGTCAATATCCCACTCCAGTCAAAATCAAAGAAAAAGGCAAGACATAAATAAATAAATAAATAAATAAATAAATAAATAAATATGAAGCAAGCACGAAATTCAAGACAAGATTTTAAAAACTCATCACAATCACGTGTCCTGTGCAAGCTCTCAGATTTCCTCCAATTGAACTGCTATGAATAATTAAGTAACCTAAGTTTTTTCCTATTTGTTTTAAGGCGCACCAACATAGGCAAGTCTATTACGGTGACAATGGGATAGAAAAGGGCTAGGATTGGAATCGACCATGGCCTTAAGGCAGGATTCCAGCATTTGCCTGGTGTAAAATGGGAAATGACAGAAAACCATCTTTAGGGATGCTGACAGGAGCTGAAACCCATTGTCTCCAAATACGAGCTCATAGCTACATGATCCAAACTGCGCAGCCAGCTAGCTCGGTACTGTAAGTTTCAGTCTGTGTATAAATGTTAAGGCATGCTTTAATAAACTGCACTATGACGTCAACATTATAAGCATATCCTTTTGAAACGAAGTTTATAACTTGTAGAATATGAGCCCGTTAATTTCCTCGATCGTACATCAGTCCCATATTTTGATTTCAGGTATCTGACAACCCTGCATTGATCAGAAAACTTTTCACCATCAGAACATTGGCCGGCAGGTTAGGAGAGGCGGTGGTATACAATTTATCACTAGATTGCGTGCCAAAAGCCTGGATACCATTCCAAACCTCTCCGCAGTGTTCTTCTTATGGAGTGAGGGCATATGACTTGATAGCAATTCGTCCATCAGATGGAGACAGTAAGCCTTGAGGAGACACCTTGGTGCTATTCGACTGGAGTATGCAATGTACGGTACCGGGTTTCACCCGCTCCCTTCCTATTATAATGGCCTCCGAAAAGGTCTGGTGCAGGTCTTTCAAGTTGACACCATATAGACCTGCGTGTCTATGAGGATGGGGCCCTCCCTATGATGAATAATGCTGAATAATGGGAATTAACCAATTAAGATGGTAATCCCCGACCCAGCCAGCAATCGAACGTGGGACCCCCTGGACCAAGGGCCTGGACGCTAACCTCTTAGCCATTTACCTAGACACTATCATACCGTACATCACATCAATTTCATCTCCAACTCCTCGGATAAACCTGGCATTCTGTTCGTAAAAAAAACTTGCCTCGAAGATTCCTCTCGCTTCGTACAGACCACTTCTACTTGTGACGTATCGTGTCACAATTTTCACAAGGAAACGTAGGATTCCTTTAATGGAGTTTGTATATATAACGAACTACCTGAACAACTCTAATTTTCTTTACCCGCGACCTGTAAATATATTATCTAGTTCACACTTTCACAGCTAAGGGAATTTGAACATAGTACCGAGTACCAGTATGCAAACATTCGGAATGCGAGTAATACTTTGAGACAGTGGGCTTTTCTTAGCAATAGCCTCCAGTTTTTGTGTGTTCGCAGATAGATTATTTAGAATATATGCATTAATCCTGGAACCGTTCACCTATGTTTCAGGCAGTAGTGGCGATTGGGAATTATAAGTGGGGGGCAGAAAAATGTATAGCCTAGACAACAAAGAGTCCCCGAGTACAAGGGATATTGGGGAGGGGAGGGTATACATCAAATTTGAAAGAAATTGCTATGAAATGGTTTCCTTATGCTCTCAGTGAATTTGAATAGAGGGTTGACAGCCAGGTGCAGGCTCTTTTATTTGACGCCCTGCGCGTCGCGATGAGGATGAAATGAAGAGGACACACCCAGCGCCTGTGCCAGCGGAATTAACCAATGATGATTATAATTCCTGACCCTGCCGGGAATAGAACCCGGGACCCCTGTGACCAAACGCCAGCATGCTAACCATTTAGCCATGGAGCCAGACAGTGCAGTAATAATAGTGTTCACCTATCCAACCCTTGTCCTGTTTCTCTACGGCATCAGGTATGAGGTTAGATGAATCTGTCATGGCCATCTTTTATGACCCGATGCCCTTCCTGGCGTCAACCTCAGAGGAGTTAATGAGATGAAATGAATGACGTGATATACGATAGTAGGAAGGGAGGGCCTACCCCTGTCGAATAGCACCAAGGGGTCTGCTCAAGGCTTAATTTCTCCTCCGACGGACGAATCACTAACAGCTTCATATGCGCTCGCGGAGAGGTTTTGGAATTCAATCCAGGCTTTTGACACAATCTAGCGATCAGAAATTGTATACCACCACCTCCTCTACCCTGCCGGCCAACATTCTGATAGTGAAAATTTTTCCACCAACGAGACTCGAACCGGCTAACCTCGGTGTCAGAACGTTGAGACTTAAAAGCCACCAGGCGGGCTTAGTGCGGTAATAGTAACATACAATAAAACTTTCACTAAAGGAGCAATAATTTCTCATGTAATTACAATTAAATAGAAGTACAGCGTGATTATGCTGTTAAAATGTCATTTAGTATGTGACTGCACAGTAACAAAGTAACAGACACATTGAGTGAGACTGCCAGATTGCGGGCGGGAAGTGGCAAAAATACTGTATAACCTGATACCCTTCGTTGCAGAGCATGCTACACATTGCTCCGCGAGTCTCCACTATTAATACTTGCTGTGACGCTGCTAGCCGCGACGAACGGCATTTCGTGCATATTTCCGCGAAGTATTTTTCTTAATAATTAAAGAAATGAAAGGAAATAATCAGCTGAAAAGACAGCAGGGTTTGTTAACAATTGCTTTTTTTAAATAATTCCCAGTTTCATGCGGTTAAAATAATACAATTGTGTATTTTTCTCTTCAAAGTGAGGGGAGGGCAATCCTCCCCCTTCGCCCCGTACTCACTACTGCTTTCAGGGAGTACAGACTTAGGCTACGATTTATTTTAAAAGGTCATGAATTCGGTGAAATTGATTGTCAATGCGTGAACATTAGCAAATTAGAACAGCTTTGCATTCACTGATAATGAAATAAAAAATAAAAAGGCCATATTAAAAATCTACCTTTTTATACTACGAGAAGGTTTACTTTGCACAACTCCAGCAATGTCTTTTTGCGTGTGAATATATTGCGTTCATTTCAAATAATTGGTTTTAGACTCTTGACAGTCTATATAATATATTCCAGACCTCAGCCTGACTGGGTATCGCAAATACTTTTTTTTTTAGTTCAACAGAAAGGTGGATTCCTCTGTGTGTTGATGGGATTTCCAGTCCTCGTTATACCAAGGACGTTGCCTACGTGATCGGTAATAAGCATGGCAGCCCACACAGCGCGAAATACGTTCTAGTTCCCACTCGCCGCTAGACTTCGGGTTAATCCTCCACTTTTTAACACTGACGTATATGGAAATAGTGAAGCAAAACGTTGAGTTAGAGAGTTTTTAGGTCAGGTAGACCTTAAACATATTTATATAAGGTGTGTATTTCTGTATTCAGCTTGTACGGAGTATATAATTCCCATTTTTGGTGCGTACTTATAAATATACGAGGTTCTGTATTTACCGCCGAGAGTATTGTAAACGTCCGACTCCTTGAGGCCTTCGGTTCAGAGGGTCCCGGGTTCGATTCCCAGGCACGTCGGGGAGTTTAATCGCGCATTTCATATTTAATTCTTCTGCCTCGGGGACTGGGTGTTTGTGTTTGTCCCAACACTTTCCTCTTCATATTCATACAACATACTATACTACCAACCACCACAGAAAACACGTACCGTAATAGTGATTACATCCCTCCATATAAGCTTGGCGAGAAGGGCATCCGGCTGTAAAACAGGGCAGATCCACATGTGCGACAGTTCGTACCCGCGACCCCACAACTGTAGGGAAAAAACGGTAGGAAAAGAATATTGTAAACATTCTATTCGCAGGATGTTTAACGTGCTAAACAATTGTTTATTCCTGTATACCATTCTGCAAAAATAACTTCACAAAGGTAGCGGAATTTCTGCTTATCTCGTAGGCAGCGCCCAGGATCTCTAATTCTTCTGACAACGTGAAAAGTTAGTCTGAAGCACGAACGGAAAACATTCCAGTGGCACATTCTAATATAAGCATCTGACACATTGTTCCATTTACAAATCTTTAACGCAATGAGAGAAAACATCGCTCGTATTTCTGAGTAAGGCATCGGAGAAAGATATCGCAGCCCAGGCTCTCCGTCCCTCTCCCCTTGCCTCACCTCGCACGGCTTGCAGCTGAACGCCGGATAGGAACGGGGACCGGGGGGGAATAGGTATGCTAGGCCAAATACTTTAATATGACTTAAGTATTTGGCTAGGCTTCGGTCTGTCAGATGCCGACAGCGGAACTTTCTACCACGCACCTCTACGCGGATGACAGGTCAGCCAAAATCAAACCGCTCAAACTATTCAATCAAGATATAGCATGGCACGACAAGGTCAAATATCTAGGAGTAGTCCTAGATAGGAAACTAACCATGCTACATCACATTAAAGACATCCAGCGGAAAACACACGCACGACTGACACAGCTCTAACCTGTACTGAATAAAAGATCCTAATTAACAAGAGAGTAGCAATTAACATGTGCAAGGCCTTAATTAGGCCAATAACGTGCGCAGCACCTGCCTGGGGCCATACTGCTATGACGAACCTGGATAAGCTGGAATTAATACAAAATAAATGCATCCGAACAGCGGCCAGACTCCCGTTTGACACACCAATACGCCATCTACGCGAAATTGCGAAAGTCAGTTCGATAAGGCAACACATACGAAAACAAACACTCCGAATGTACACGAAATCATGGGGCAATAACATCAACCCACTAGTCAGTGGAATTGGGCGCTACGACGTCGATCTATACACCAAATACCCCACACCGAAACATTCTGTTCAGCCACAGGGTTAGGAGGCCGGAGGTCCGAAAGCCCCCCACCCCCACCCCCACCTACGCTGACACCAATTTACTACACTTACTACTACTTAATATTACGCACGCACACCACACTGCAAACACCTGGATACATGTACATGTCCACGTCTTTATCCTACATTATGTTATAGATCTAGCCACCACAGGGAACCAAGCGAGGGAGGATTGAGAGAAGAAACACAATGACAAAGACAACACAGCCATAGTAAGAGACGACCCGATTCACCCCCGCCTCCCACCAGTGACAAGGGAGTGGACAGAAAACCCACCCCTGCAGCTATTGTTTAAATGTTTACTTGTTTTACAGGGCATGAGAGCGGAAGAGCGACCCGCACTCTACTGGGAAACGTATAAATGTAAATGGTGTATGTACATAGTTACAGATTGCAGAGAAGTGTGTACCACAAACACCGCAAAGAAGGGACGTCATCAGGCGAAAAAGAAGCCCCTTACCCTAAGCAAGGCTTGGCTCTACTCCCCTTCTCCTTAAAGGAGACTTGGCACTAGGGACCGCTGGCTGCTGGACCAAGGGACTAACCTGTGGCCCAAAGCCCAGATGCTAGCGGATCCGAGCCGCACCAGGCAGTGACAAGGACTGATTCCCATAATAACTGACAAAGGCAAGGAAAATGGTTATGACTGCACGACACATGCTCATAACTAACAACCTCTGGACTTTTCCAGCCTACATCCTTGCATGTGCCATCAAAAGATACCAGGTTTTACATGTAGGCGGCCTCACCTATGCTGAACAGGAGCCTTGTTGGAGGATGGGAATATTGGAAGGGATCGACAAGGAAGAGGGGAGGCGGCCGTGGCCTTAAGTTACCTACTATCCCGGCATTTGCCTGAAGAAGTGGGAAACCACGGAAACCCCCTTCGAGGATGGCTGAGGTGGGAATCTAACCCACCTCTACTCTGTTGACCTCCAGAGACTGAGGGGACCCCGTTCCAGCCCTCGTACCAATTTCGTGGCAGAGCCGGGAATCGAACCCGGGTCTCCGGGGGTGGCAGCTAATCACACTAACCACTACACCACAGAGGCGGACTAATTGCCAATCAATGAATAAATTGATGGTTTCATAACGTAATGCTTATGCACGTAAAATCGGTATAAACTGTATACCTCAACATTAGAGTAACTTGGGGTAGACCCTGTCCAGGCCGTCCACTGTGCTATTCATGAAAAACAAAAAGGAGCCTATTAAGGATATTTTACCTTCATATGTCGATGTCGTTTTAGGTGGAGGTGTCTACCCCTCATTTGGAATGGTGTCATTCGACGAAGGACGAACATTATGAATTTAAGTGTCTTATCGTCGATGTATCTTTACTATAGTTTTTTTTAAAAATATTTTATCACATCGTGTGCATTTTACTCGTTTGTCTGAAAACTCTTCAAAGTAGTTACAAGTCCATGACCTTTTTCTACCGATCATTGTCTGCTCTGTCTGAAGTAATAAGTTCGTCTATTATAATGATGTATGAATAGTTATTGAGAAAATAACTCGTAGCATACGAAAAACATGTTAACTATCGGTACTTGAAAGTAATGATTAACAAAGCCTGCAAAAGACGACAAAGGTAAACAGAAACGCATTTCTGAAGAGCGGACAAAATGTAAAATTCAAAGTTAAATGTTAACGAAATAAATAGCTTACCATAAAATTGCTTTTACCAATCTGTTGTTCGTACTACTGTACCAGAAAAAACTATTAAACAATAATGCTCTTTCCGTTCACAGAAAACGTGTTCGCCACTCCACACATAAATAGGCCTACACTGAGTGTACCTAGTAATCTAATACGACGACTGGTCCGTCCGCGCTCCGCATAGTCTGTGTGTGGGGTCGCCTAAGAGTTCGAACAGGTTCGATACCGTATCGAACATACGTAGCGTATCGGGCCCGCTCGAGCCTGCTCGAACTTGCGTATCATTCGCCCATCACTAGATAACAGAGTGCTGACATTCACTCCCTTTTGCTCCTACATCCTTGTAGAAAGACTGCAGGCCTACTGTTACAGGAATAATACGGTTTTCTTTTTATAGGTAGATCTGCTAAAATGAAATGCAATCCTTCAGATTTAGTGTTCTCTTTGGTTGACTGGAATCGAACCTGTGATCATGGGTCGGAAACCACCACTGATCTCCAGATTAGAAAGCTAATAAACCAGTGAACGATGGGTACCACTGCTGGCAATGCAGTAAAATTCACAATTTTTATTTATTAATAATAGTGCATGGCATCTGTATAGGCTTGGCGGTGACCTAATGAGGATAAAATGAATGGCGAAGACGTGATAAACACCCAGTTCCCAAGCCAGAGGAATTAAAGAGTACGAGGGGGTTGATTCTGAGAATTGAACCGGGCCCCATCAGACCAAAGGCAAGCTGGACTTTAATTTGCTAAACCTTAGGCTACTATCTCCACTGATCGGGTGTTGATTGACAGTAACAGAGGCCAGGGCAGTAGCTTGTGAATCAGCACTGGCAATACAGCAGGCTACTCTGTTGGCTATTGGCTGCAGCTCAGAACGCTTAGGGCTTGACATTCACCAAACCGACTATCGAAAAGGGGTAACCTAAGTCTAGTGGTACCGGGCGAGCTGGCTGTGCGGTTAGGGGCGCGCAGCTGTGACCTTGCATCCGGGAGGTAGTGGGTTCGAACTCCACTGTCGGCAGCCCTGAAAATGGTTTTCCGTGGTTTCCCATTTTATCAGGCAAATGCCCACTCGCCATAAGACCTGTCTGTGTCGGTGCGACGTAAAGCAAATTGAAGTCTAGTGGTAGCTTACGACTTCATCCCAACATACGCCAATGATATTCCATCGTATCTTCAACGTATTTCTATCGTCGTCTAGCGCATCGACGAAATAAAGGATATCGGACGAAATCTGGTCACACTTTTCAAGGGAATCGATTTCAAGCACTCTTTAACACCAAGTACAAAGGTAAATATTAAGCCCGTACGAAAAACCAAATTAAAGAAATGAAGTTTCATTAACCTAGACCGCGAAACTGCATGCCCCACATAAGTGTTCCGATACCGGTATACTATCAGTCGTCACTCGTTAAAATTAGTGCACGAGCTAATTACAAGAGCAAGTCAGGAGTTGTGTTTATTAAGATGTCAATCTGTAATCCTGAAGAGGAAAGTGTACCGGTACGTAAGCCGTAAAAGTTTTCACGCACATTATGAAACGGTCTAATAGCTACAAATAGTAGGCCTATTTTGTTCAGGGATCTAACCGTATACCGTACTTCCCATTTCCGTTTAATAAGTAAAATGGGGCCAAATTGTGCTAGATACAAAAACGGTACCTTAAAAAATATTTTTGGGGCCGTTATATGACTTCACAACATTTTTAGCGACCATTCGCGAGTGATCTTTAAATACTTTTTAATGTCTTACATTACGACGCTGTTGGAGCAGAGAATCAACATTTACAAAGAAATTTACGAGAACGGAAAGTAGGCCTAACTGAAGTACGATATTTAAACAAGTAACGTAGCCCTTCGCAATTTTTCCATAAGGGAACGTGTGATTCATTTTAATAAAGTTTGAAGGGGGTAGGTGTAAAGCGAATATACGGTAATTAACCGAACAGGGAATGAAAATACGCGTAGTACTTTTCCACTCCAGATGTAATTTCTCTAAATATAACATTACCTACTTCACAACTACGGGAATATATCCGTAAGTTCCAATTGGTACCAATTTGACAGATACCTAGGCCTATACCAGCGATAAGTTTATAGGCGACTTGTAATTACCGGTAAGCAATATTTTAGCTCAACTGCAAATGTACGATTACCATGAAGCGAACTAATACTATTATCTGAAGACTTAAAATATTGTTCATCTGAGCACTTGTATAGCCTTACCTGTTATCTTGTCATGAATACGCTCAGTACAGACTTCTCCCACGATCCGAGTTAGACTGCGAAGCTGCAAACCAAGGACTGGGACGTCACAGCTCGTTGTATTCGGTTTTACAGCCCTATTCAAACAAAAGCGCATCGGAGCGTGCTCAAAACTGCATGGTTCTGCCACTGCCTATTTGATTCGCACTGATAGTGATCATGTGATGTTGGTTGGCTCCCACGGCCGATTTGAACTCTTACGCTCCAACATAAATTGTATTTAGAAAAATAGCACAAAATATGCATGAAATTCACTCCGAAAAAACTTGGACAGAGAGACTAGTCTTTTGCTACAAAACATCGCATGATATCCATCACACTCTTTGAGGTATAGTTTGCATTGACACTTTGGAAATGGCTCGTGAAAATCGTTTCTCGTATACAAATTTTGTGGTGCAAACCGTGGACAGAAAATCGTGTAACTGTATGCCTCAGCTCGTAGTTGGCGTTAGTCCATTTTGTCCATATCATGGCATCTGTGCAGTAAAAATCTGACCATATTAGGGATTTATTTTGTTTAAGGTCGCACAAGAGGTTCTCATACTCCTTGGTAAATGACAGTTCCAGCTGATGGCGTAGTTCCTCTCAAGGATTCCTCTATGTAAAAACTTTCAGTCGGTAGATGCAGACGGGGTCTCGACCCTCAAGTGGCCACGGCTGGTCCGTGGTCCAACAGCTCTGCACTCTGGCCGGCCAACCGAGCAGAGGAGGGGTGGCCACAGCTCTATTGTGGTTCTACGCTTCTGCATTCGGGAGACGGGACAGGGCCGGACCTCATGGCTGGCCCCAACCGTCGGCTATCCTGAGAATGGTTTTCCACTCACCTGCACTAAGGCGAATGCCGGGAGTTCCTAGTATAGGCCACGGTCGCGAACCCCCTTACCTTCTCCGTAACAAATCTCCCGCCTGAGAGACGGCGTTACCGTCTAAGAGGCCCGCTTCCCCCTTCAGGGGAGGAATGAAGACTGCTTAGTAGTAGTAGTAGTAATAATAGCAGTAAAAACTTTCTCTCGTTAGCTCGTAGGTTAAACAAGACGGTGTATATTTCGAGACGCATAGCACTTTCTTCAGATATGTACCGGTACCTAGTTTTCACTCTTTCAATGTCTTTCAAATTGTTTTTTGTGAGGTGTTCCATATTATATATTTTAATCCATATGTTAGCACTGGGGTTATTTTGGCTCTGAAGATCTGCATGGCTGATTTGAGAGATATTCTGTTTATGTATTGAATGCCATGTATTGCTCTGATAGCTTTTATAATCCTGTCTTTTATAATATGGAGGGTGAAAACGTTCCCATGTGTTTGGACGATCATTCCTAGATATTTAAAGTTATTCACTTTCGTGATCGGTATTTCATTTAGATATATAATGTCTTCAGAGGCCCACCTCCCACCTTTCCTAAATTTATAGTACAGGAAGTAAAGAATACAGTACTCTCTGTGGGCTGTGACTATCGCTTGAAGCCAACGGCCACGCCGACGTCCCCACCCCACCCTCGTAGAGAAAAACACGACAGTTCTTACGTTGTGGATCTGTATACAAATTAAGACATTTCCTCGGGAATAGAGAAACTTCGAAACACATTGTTTTCAAAATAACACGGCCATTAACTGTAACAAAATTCACTGGCCAACAGACCTATGGTATTAATGATTTATGACTATGCTCTACAGAAGCGTTTCTCACGACTCGCAGCCTTAAATCCACTCTCTCGCTACTTGACTATCGGTACTATAAATTGAGTACCGGTATCTTGAAAATAGGAGATGTAAATCTTCACCAGATATCGGTAGAGACAAGGAGTAGGGTGTCTGAATGCTTGAATGCAGCGATCTGAATGCTTGAGGGGAATGTGGAATAAATCACCAAACTGGGCATAGCAACATTGTTTACTACATATTTTAGAGTGGTGATGTTGGTGATTATAGTTTTAATAGGAAGTACAGTCATCAAGTAAACCATCCTATATTAACACTAGTTAGAGGGGAAAAAATGGAAGGGGTCCAACACTTCGAAAAATAAAGGTATTTGCCAAAGAAAGACAAAGGCCACAAAGAGCGTGAAAACGAGACTTCCTAGACCTCCACACGTAACATCGTAGGGGTCGGGGAAAAAAAAAAAAAAAGTTGACCTAAGGAGGTTGGACATGATAGTTGAAAATGAGAAGCCTGACAAAAGTGTAGGCAATGCAGGACTTAGTTAAAGGCTCCGTAGTCGCCAATCCACACTCGCAAGTAAGAGCCTGTTGGGCCCCTTTTAGTCGCCTTTTACGACAGGCTGGGGAAACTGTGGATTTTTTCTAACACCACCACCACCCACTTCGGGAAACATAGGCCTATTTCGGATGTGGTAAGTCTAACCTAAAAATTCTTACGAAATGTGGACGGTGCTTCTGGGATTCCGAAATACTAGCACAATATAATTGGAGGTAATATAACATACTGTACTACATATTATATGCCATACTTAGAATCTTAGCTGTGAAATGTTATTCCAGAAATATTTTTGGTTTTCCGATTCGTGCAACCGTACGCATAACACGCCATTATAATAACTAGGCCTACAACACCAACTTAGCCTAACTCTTTTACGTTTTACCGAGCTCGATAGCTGCAGTCGCTTAAGTGCGGCCAGTATCCAGTATTCGGGAGATACCGTAGTGGGTTTGAACCCCGCTGTCGGCAGCCCTGAAGATGGCTTTTCGTGGTTTCCCCATTTTCACACCAGGCGAATGCTGGGGCTATACCTTAATTAAGGTCACGGACATTTCCTTTCCACTCCTATCCCTTTCCTGTCCCATCGTCGCCATAAAACCTATCTGTGTCGGTGCGACGTAAAGCAACTTGTAAAAAAGAAAACAAAAAAGATCGTTTATGTTTTAGTGTGTCATACTGAGTTTTACATCTGAAAATTTCCGCAATTACAAATTGCGTTCAATGTATTCACTTCTATGACCCGTGATAGGTTCGATTGTCAAAAAACAACATGCGTGCTCGCCCCCTATGCAGATCACTGTCATTGGGCTTCACTCTCAGAACTCCAAGGCAACTCCCTGTATCTTATTCTTTACTCCTTGGGCTGGTTGGCTCCCGCGGCCGATTTGAACTCTTCTGCTCCGTCACCTACATTAATTTAGTAAACGCCAGAACACAACATTTTCTGGTGCTGCTAATGCTTCTTGGAAATAAAAGATATGCTAGCTGAGAGAAAGATTGCTTTCACTATATACAAAACTCCTGCACACGTCTCAACCGTATCGAATACAGTAATTTTTTAAAAATTACAGACAATATTCCTCCCAGAGGGTATTAATCAATTCTACAAGTAAGACTATTCACACACGACTGTTCGTAATGTCAAGGACACAATTCAACAATTATGCACCAGCCTAAACTTGGATTTATGACACCGCTTTATGCGACAAAAAAAAAATACTATCATTTTTCAAATGTTACAGCATTTTAATCACAACACTCAACTTACCTAAATTATTCTCAATCTCTAGCTGTTATTTATAACTATTGAACATTGTTTTCGTATCAAGTTCAGATACAGAATTCTTGGGATTATTGTAGCCAAAGAAGGTTACAATCTTTATCACGACTGTTACTAGCTCAAGACTTGCAAAGTCATGGTCTTCATTTAAAAAAATTTCTTTTAGTTTTCATTTACATTCTTTTAAATTTATTTCCCATGAGTTCAGACACTATTTATTCTCAATACCTTAGTTTGTAATAGGCACTTTTCTATATTATAATAGTAGCATGTTAACTTAAGATGGTTTTAGAGTGTAACTTATTTTCAGTGTATTCCTTGTATGATTGGTTAATGATTCTGACTTTTGACCTTAAGGTAAACGATGGTATTCGACATTAATATCAGTTATTTTAGTTTATTTTCATATTTCACCACCTCCACTAGGAGTGCTAGGGGTGTTTTACACAACAGTATTTTTTTAGATAATAAGAAATATGTGTACCAATTTTATATGAGGGCTATGTTGGAAGAAACACTTATACATCCGTAATTTCAGTCGTTTTGGGCAATTTCATTTCAATGCCTTGTCATCTCCATGCCGATGGGGGCTGAAGATGGACTTCAGTGACGTCCAGAGTGTCACTATTCTTCTTAGTGACCACGAAAACTATGGATTCGACACTATTTTCGATTATTTTTACATGTCAGCCCCTCCCATAGGGGTGCTAGGGTTACCATACCTCCTCTCAGTATGTCTCCAGGAAGTAAGTCATAAGTGTGCCATGTTTGGTTGAAATCTCTCCCATAGTCCAGAGAAGTATGGATTCAACACTAATATAGGTCGTTTTTAGTTATATTTTGCCCCCTTTTTTAGGGCTTCTAGGGGTGCCTTACCCCCACAGTATTTTTTCCAGATAGTCGGTAATATTTTTACCAAGTTTAGTTGACAAACATGCTGGAACAACATATAAACATCCATAATATATGGTCATTTTTATTTCTTTGTCCCTTCTCTCGCCCCTGCCAATTGGAGCTTAACTTGGACTTACGACATCTGGAGTGTCACTATTCATCTCAGCGAATTCATCTCTGTAATTTTTTCGATAATTCTGCATCAGAAAGAGATCAGATCATGTAGAGCTGTAAAGATTTAGATTATTTTCATATCACCCCCTTCGACCCCCACCCGTAAGTGATAAAAAGTCCGGAGTGACACTATTCATTTCATCGACCCCGAGAACAATGGATTCGATTTAGTCCAATTTTTTTCAGATTCTTCCTGACCTCTCTGAACCACTTCTCACATGTGTTAAGTCTACTATTAGGTATGGTAAAAAATTTCTTAGTCAACTCCTTGTCATCCATTCTAAATAGGTGGCCACAGAACTTGAGTCATCTCTTCTTGATGGATTATCAGTCGTTTGGTTTTTAATATAGTTCCAACAACAACAATTATTATTTTTAAAACAACAAGATAATCAGTCACAGCAGAAAGAGACAGCTCTCTACGGGTGAGGATAGGGAACACATATGCGTAAAGTATTGATAGAGGAGAAGGCAAGAATAAATATAAACAAAATAGAAAATCCTCAAAACAAGGACAAACATTTTACATACAGTTCGGGAGTACCACTGGGATGAGAAATCCAAGAACGTATATTAATACGAAATAAAATACACTTTTAGAAACAAGTAACTCAACAAGACTCTGTGCAATACTTTATTTTCCATTTTAAACCTCAGAAAAATCTAGTGAACAGCTTATCTTAAGTCTACTGACAATGTACCTTTTATGAAAAGAGGACACTGTAATTCAGTTTTCCACTATCATGAATCTTCACTTGTCCTTGCAGTCCTATAATATATTTATAGGCAATTCTAGTAAGTAGTTTCTACAATGAAGTATGGCAGTGAATACGACAACAAGTTTTGAGGGCAACATTAAATACAATATTGTTTTCAATGCACATTCTAAGGGTCATAAAGCAAAGCACCAGGTACGAAAACCTGAGTTTAAGGTTTAAAAAATCTACAAAACACCTCGATTAAACTTTTTTGAAATGTTCAAATTATACATGAGATTGGCTAAAATTTCTTAACCCTCTTACTCTCAAGGTTACCCATGTCTAGTGTTATGATATATCGGCATCTGCTCTACAGTTCCTCATTAAATGGCACAAGCATGTTGAAGTAAGGTAGCCAGATGTCAACCTGGCTCTGCAGTTTCTCATTTGTTCACTGCAAAAATAAAGTTTGCTTATCTTGTTGGAACTGAGACTGAGTCATAATATTGTGATAAAAAATTAATATTAGATTAAAATCTTAGAAGTCCACGACAGTAAGAGAAGCCAAGTTTCAGGTTATTAGAATAGGGAACATAACACCATCTACCCTGCCACTTCATAGAAGCTTTCTTGAACATATTTATAAAATTGAAACTTGGAAGTCAACAGTCCACAAGCAAACTCATATTCATCTACTGTCCAAGTCCAGCTCAGACAAAAATATTCAAAAGTTATGCCACCACTCTTTAATATGTATAAATATCTAATTAAGTACATCAAAAAGTCATCAATACATCATATGAATCCTGTAAAAACTAGGCACAAAGATGTTACTTTAACAGTTTTATTCTACTCTAGCAGGTGTCACATTGAAGGCAGAGCTGGCAACAGTGAAAATGAAAATCCACAGCCTGTTTCGAGTCATTTGACCGAGAAGTAAGTATAAATAACCACCTAATCGATACTTTATTATTGCCTCAGGCATCGATTAGGTTGTTATTTATACTTACTTCTTGATTAAACATCGATACAGTCATGAAATGGACAACTTGTAATAATTCATTTGACCGAGTCAGGAATGGAATGAATGAAGCCCCGTCTGGCGGTGAGGATAGGAATTGTGCCAGCAGCTGAAGCCTGTCGCACTCCTTTGGGGCAATGATTAATGACTGACAGATGAAATGAAATGATATTGGAGAGTGTTGCTGGAATGAAAGATGACAGGGAAAACCGGAGTACCCGAAGAAAAACCTGCCCTGCCTCTGCTTTGTCCAGCTCAAATCTCACATGGAGTGACCGGGATTTGAACCACGGTATCCAGCGGTGAGAGTCTGATGCTCTGCCGCCTGAGCCACAGAGGCTTTGGTAACAGTAAACAATGCAATAATACTTCCCTGTGATCTCCTCAGCCACTGCGTCAATTAGCTGTTGCCAGTGAATGTTGCTTGTACTTCTCGAATGTTTAGAAATTATAGGAAACACCCTTTCCACATTACTTCTAAGGATTTATGTATCTGCAGTTTTTATTTTTTATTTTTACAATTTTGTTTTATGTTGCACCAAAATTGAAAGGTTCTAATGGCAATGGTAGGGTAGGAATGGGAAGGAAGCGGCTACGGCATTAATTAAGGTTCACCCCAGCGTTTGTCTGGTGTGGAAATGGGAAACCATGGAAAACCATCTTCAGGGCTGCCGACAGTGGGGTTCAAACCGACTACCTCCTGAATGCAAGCTCACAGCTGCATACCCTAACCACACAGCCAACTTGCTTGGTCGCAGGTTGGTTTGTATAATACTGTACACGTACAGTAACACATTGGTCATCAGTCACACTTTTAGCTGTCACACTGTTAAAATCAAATCATTCCCTTGCCTCCTTCCCACACCCAGCACAGTCTCGGACTTCAGTCACTGAGTGTGACCGTTCGTAGCATGAGCTCTGATTTTGCATCACGCTGTCATAAAATTATGTTATTTTGCAATGTGCTGACATCAATTTAACTTGAACTGTTAAAATGATTGAGAAACTTATACAAGTAGTGTTGAGATTAACCCAGAAAATGGAAATTATTAAACTTCTAACAAAAGTTGGATGTGCTACAAGTATCATAGCAATCTATCATACTGGGCAAACTAGTGATCTCTGATGTAATGCCAAAAAAACTGTATTTTGAAAACACAAACCACTGATGGTAATGCAAAAGCTCACAAAACAGTGAAAGCAATGAAGTAAAACCAGTTGAACACTGTAATGTACCAGTCATTTGTTCAAGCCTGCAGCCAAGGATTCCCTTATCAGAACCAATAATAAATGTAAAAGCTCAGTGGAGATCCATTTTTCAAAGGGAGCACAACCAGGCTAGATAACTTTCAGTTTCATTACTGTATTAGACAGGCGAAAAATTAGTGGGGATAGTGTGCTTCGTCTCTCACCTCATTCTTGGTCCCGGTCCCTGATGGAAGCAAAGGCTGAGAACAAATCCCAATATGGCTGTGATACATAGTGCTATCCTTCATTGCACAGAAATCCAATTGTATGATTACTGAAATGTGAGCACAACAGTACAGGGTAGCCATTATTTTTCTGCATATAATGAAATTTCCGGACAGGCAGCATCAAAGAAAAAAGGAACTGCATTCCCAGACATAATGAGCCTTCACACATATATATGAACCATCTTTTGCACTGTTATGTATTAGCAATTTCAACACTTGAAATGTTTTTGTTTCGTTAATATCGCTGTCAAAGATAAACAGAAATAGGGATCTTTTATACATCAATATTTCTTCAAATGTAAGATTACAGAAAAGGGAACCATACAATCTTGCATTCATCCTGCTGCATATAATGAAATGCCTAGACATAATACAGGGGAACCATATGAACTTACGATCATCTGCCTAGGCACTTATTGCTACAAGACATGCTCACTGAAGTGGACACATTATCACAGAATATCTAGTGCCAAGCCCAGATTGTGCTATGAGGAAAACTCCTAAAATTCACTTTAATAACTGATCTTTAGCACTGTTCATATCTTCAAAATTAGCTTGCTACAAGACATACTCACTGAAGTAAACACACACACATTATCACAGAATTTCTAGTGCAAAGCCAAGATTGTGCTACAAGGAAAAACACTAAAGTTCACTTCAATCATTGATCTTTAGCACCGTTCATATCTTCAAACTTAGCTCGCTGTGCGTTCAGTTCCTTGAGCAAGGTAGTGACGAGCGGGTGTGAGAATTTCCCTCTCGTAGATTCAAAGAATTCCTCCAGCTCGTGCACTCTTCCCTCTTCTTTCTCGTATTCGAACGCCTGCAAGACCATGTCAAAACGATCCAACTCCTTTACGAACTTAGCTTCTGGAGTTTCCTGCTTTTCATATTCCTGTAAAAAAATATCAGGTGTCAGGATTGTCTGGAGTGAACAGTATCAGCCATGCAAAAAAAATGTACCCAAAACATGCAACCACAACAATTTTGTGTTCATAAACATAGAGAATGTAGTCCACAACAATGAAAATACAATTCTGAGCAAGCCCTTGAGTATTTTAGATATTTTTTATAACTGTTAGGTTCTTCCGTCTGCTGAAACTAATTTTGAATAAATAAATCTATAAAGTACCTGAAATAGAAAACGTGGTAACAGAATTACACCAGAAAAAAAGAATCAACTTGATGAAAATACACTGCTGTTTGGAGAGAGTAAAACACTCAATAGCAATGGTCTGAAACATGCCAAAATCAGAGGACGTATAAGTGATTTAAACTGCAGAGAGATGGTGTGCACGTAGGCCGAGGAGTGCCCTCCGGTGTGTGACTGGCCAGGTCAGCGTTACGCAACGCTCAGTCAGTGTGGAGCCATCATACGAAGTGGAAACGTGTACCCGAGTGTTACTATGCCTCACTGACATCACAGGGTGGAATATCAGCATGTAAGTGTGTTCGACAGGGCACACTGCTTTAACAGTGAGGCATATGTAGAACCAGTGGAGAGAAGAGAGTCGTACACAGCGCACTGGACGACACAATGTAACCACAGCGCAAGATGACCGCCATCTTGTCTGCAATGGACAGAGCAGCTTTGTCCACAGTGTTGGCTCAATGTTGAAGCACTGCAAAGGGTGTGGACATGTCTGCATCGACGGTTCAATGCCATCTTCTAAGGGCTGGACTGATGGCACGCATGCCATTGCAGCAACTGCCGACACCGCAGACTGCAATGGGCACGTGAACACCGACACTGGCGTACTGAGTGGCAAAATGTGGTGTTTTCGGACAAGTCCTGCTTCAACTTGTCCTACAGTGATGGCCGCATGCGCATTAGACGCCACCGTGGTGAATGCAATCGGGCAGACTGTATTGCTGAGCGGCATAGCGGACAACCGCCAGGTGATGGTTTGGGGCACCCTTGCCTATAAACATGCGTCCTACGTCTTGAGGGCAATTTGAACAGCTACCGCTACATCAGGGAGGTTTCACAGCCCGAGGTACTGCTCCTCCTGCAGGTAGTTGCACACGCCATATTCCAGCAGGCCAATGTCCAGCCACATGTGGCAGGAATGTGCAAGCCTTCTTCGAAGAATGACGGGTACCACTGCTTCCCTGGCCTGCCCGTTCGCCTGACATGTCGCCCATCGAACATGTCCGGGATATGGTCAGTCAGCACCTTGTTTGTTCGGTCCTCCTGCAGCCACTGTTGATGATTTGTGGACATTCCTACAAATCACATGGCAGAGTATTTCTCAGCAGCATATTAAAGCTCTCTTTGATTTCATGCCATGACGTCTAGCTGATTTTCATATGAAACATTAATCTACGACTAAAGGGAGCTTCGTAGTGTAGGAAGTCAACAAAAAAAAATGCCATCTGAGCACTTCCTTGGCTTATGCTGCCTAAACCTTAAACTACAAACCAAGTATATGCAAAAGAATTGTTGAGAATGAGACGCGCTATGTAGAAAAGTCCGGGACGGTGCGTACATATCTGTAAAAGGTAGCCCTCGTGAACATTTTAATGTTTTATTTTCTACCAACCTTAAAATTCGAAAACTAACTTACAGATTAATGACATACTCCTTATCAAATTAATTGTTCATTCTCTTCAGTCTTATTATAATAAACATACTCTCTCCAGTACATAATTTGCATGAATGGTTTAGAAGTCATAGTGAAAGAGCAGGAATGGAGGGAACTGACTGAGCTACATACATCAGGAGAAAATAACCAATATTGTCTACAAGGAAATATTTTGAAGCATATCGCCATAAATTCTAAACTCTGATCCAGCATCATTATCAATGAGGCCTCTAGAAGGTTTATGACTAAGAGATATGAGGCGTGTCCAGAAAATAAAAATACAACACATACAGGTCGAACAGTAAAGTTTGTTTTTGTAAGGTGGCTAAACTGGCCTTGATGTTGATCATTTTTTGCTTTCTCCTAGCATTTCTTTTGCAGTACTGTGCTGAGTCTCGTATGAGTAACACATGTTGGCAATGGCTGCGCCAATCCAGAATCTGTGTAATAGACAAGAAAAATGTTCCACCGATCAATACATTTATGTGAATGAATTATTGCACTAGTACCGGTTTCGGCCTATCTTGGCCATCATCAGCTGGCACACAAATTTACAGTCATTAGACAGAATTACAAAGATGTTACGTAAGAGCATCCGGATGTCTAATGAAAAATGGAAGTAAAATATATTGCAGTATGTTGCGTTAAAATATCTCTGATTAAAAGTGGTGATGGTTAGAATAAACTAAAACCTATTGATTGAGCATGGACATGAGTACATAAACACATTAAAATATATATGCCACATCATAAGACACTAAAAAATATAGCACATTAAACACATTAAAACATGGTATATTTTAAAAACGTCTATTAAAATTTGAGTTCATGTTGCGTTGCATTCATTCTTCAATCCTCTTGTAGTTCTTGTGTTAAGTTGTATTAGGTGAATATCGAGAATGTTCTATGGCTGATATACTTTGTATTGGTATGTTATAAGAACTCTTGTCATTAAAATTTGAAAATTGAGTACTGTGCAATTCATCTGTTGATGTAGTCAGGTAAGATTTATATATACAGCAAGATAGGGTTTAATTTTAGAGCAGTTGGTGGTGACACTTCTCTCGTCTATGCACGTTATATGGTTGTTATTGTTGTTGCTGCGGAGGTTGTGTACCGATATGTTTGGAGATTTGTTGTAGAGACGAGAGAAGTGTCACCACCAACTGCTCTAAAATTAAACCCTATCTTGCTGTATATATAAATCTTACCTGACTACATCAACAGATGAATTGCACAGTACTCAATTTTCAAATTTTAATGACAAGAGTTCTTATAACATACCAATACAAAGTATATCAGCCATAGAACATTCTCGATATTCACCTAATACAACTTAACACAAGAACTACAAGAGGATTGAAGAATGAATGCAACGCAACATGAACTCAAATTTTAATAGACGTTTTTAAAATATACCATGTTTTAATGTGTTTAATGTGCTATATTTTTTAGTGTCTTATGATGTGGCATATATATTTTAATGTGTTTATGTACTCATGTCCATGCTCAATCAATAGGTTTTAGTTTATTCTAACCATCACCACTTTTAATCAGAGATATTTTAACGCAACATACTGCAATATATTTTACTTCCATTTTTCATTAGACATCCGGATGCTCTTACGTAACATCTTTGTAATTCTGTCTAATGACTAAATTTGTGTGCTAGCTGATGATGGCCAAGATAGGCCGAAACCGGTACTAGTGCAATAATTCATTCACATAAATGTATTGATCGGTGGAACATTTTTCTTGTCTATTACATTGAATCCAATCAATGCGGAATATGAAACTTATAAATAATAAAATCCAGAATCTGTCGAACATGAGGTGCACGCCATCATGTGGTTTCTCAATGCTAAATGTAAACGCCCAGCAGACATTCACAAACAAACTGGCGGTGTTTATGGGAAGACTATGAAACATGTAATGAAGTGGTGCCATGAATTCTCTGGAGGCGGACAGAGATGTTCCCAATGAACACAGGAGTTATAGGTTGTCTGTCATCTGTATGACCTTCTTCACAGAATTTAGGAACAAATTAATGCAAATCAGCGCATCACAATTAGACTTGCATTTTATCATTCCTGAAGTGTACAGGTCATGTTATTCATCACCAAAATTCTTGGAGGAAATGGCACTTCAGGAAGAATCTTCATTCCAACATACTTAACCCTTTCGCATCCCATTATCACTATAAGACCTGCCTGATAGTGCGACATAGTAGCATGTTATCAGACAATGGAACACAGAAGTGTACCATTCATGAAGCAGCGACTAGAATGTAAGGATACAGAAAACTGCGTGTGTGACAGGTGGTCAAAATGTTAACACATGGATTTTGTACTCGACATCCTTATACATGAATGTCAAAAACATATCAGATGCAAGGCTTTTCAGGCATTTGCTCTATTAACCAGCGTTGTCTTAGGTCTGACACCTACTGCCTGAAAAACGCCTGAAAAGCCTTACATCTGATATGTTTTTGACATTTTTGACATGCTCTATTGGTGAAAAATATCTAATTCCCTCCATGGGAGTTTAGAATTTTCCATCCTTATACATTACACACAGCAGGGAAATGAGTTTCTGGAGTACATTGTGGCAGGGGATAAAAAAATGGGTTTTTCACCACATATATGAATCCAAGCAAGTCAATGCACCTTATGCATTCCCGGAAGACCAAGAAACTGAAAACTTCAATTTCAGCAGTAAAAGATCACGACATCCTGGGACAAACATGGAATTCTTCTGGTTGACTTGCATAACAATCAATGCTGCTGCATACGTTCATATGCTTAAAAGAATTCAGTGTGCCGTTCAAAACAAAAGGAGGGGAACGGTGACTCATGGTGTTCACCTGCAGCACAACAATCCAAGACCACAGACAGCAAGTGCAACCACAACACTTCTATAACAATTCAAACGGAAGCTTCTCGCTCATCCGTCGTACGGCCCAGACCTTGCACCCAATGGTTTTCTTTACTTGTTTCGTTACTTGAAGCAACATGTTAGTGGACCATGATTTGACACTGATAATGAGATAAAAGAAAAATTACACTTGTTTCGTTACTTAAAGCAACATGTTAGTGGACCATGATTTGACACTGATAGTGAGGTAAAAGAAGAATTAGACACATGATTCAAGAGACAGGTGGCAGACTTCCATGACCCTAGGATACAAAAGGTAGTATCCATACTTAATTTGACTGGACAACAGCAGTGAAAAGTGAAATATGTACCAGTAAGTAACTTGTAGTGGATTATGTGAATTCATACTGGTTTGTGTATCTTTACTTTCTGGACACACCTCATAGACAGATAGAGAGATAGATAAGGTTTTTTTCTTTTTTATAGTTTGCTTTGTGTCCCATTGACACAGATAGGTCTTATGGCAACAATAGGGTAGGAAAGGGTTAGGAGTAGGAAGGAAGCAGCTGCGGCCTTAATGAAGGTACAGCCCCAACATCTATCCGGTGTGAAAATGGGAAACACCATAAAATCATCTTCAGGGCTGCCAAGAGTAGGGTTTAAACCCATTATCTCTCAAATACAAGCTCACAGCTGTTGAGGAGAACAACATAAAAATAATGTATGGGAAGCACAGGGAGGAACCTACGAAATATATTTGGAACAATATTGAAAAGAAAGAAAAAAACCCTTGGGAGTTGTGGAGCATCCAGGACGATCAGTTAGGAACCCATTTTTCTTTTATAAAAAAATGCATAGGTCTAGACAACATATTGGTTTAATCTGGTGACAAAAATCATTCCATTTTAGAGAAAGCTATGCTTCCTGGAAGGTGTGTTATGTTGAAATTCATACTAGTGGGAATTATTGGACAAATTTAGCTCTGCGTCTCTCTTTCTTCCGTGCTAACAAAAGATATTATCACACCATCTGCAGCTATGCCATACCAGACTGCATTTCATTCCATTAGTTATCATCACGTCACACTGAAGGATTTACATTTGATCTTGCTAGTGATCACTGTGACGTTTTGCTGCTAATGTTACTCATTAAAGGCTTGCTTTGATCATTTTGTTAATGTCCACGATGTCCATTTTGTGCAGTGAACCACTGCTTTCCTTTTTTCCCTAGTGGGTTTAACACTGCACTAATACATCTAAGGTTCTTGGCGACCTAAGGATGGGACAGGGTTACCATTTGGAAAGTTGTGGGCGTGGCCTTAATTAAGGTACAGTCCCAGCATTTGCTGAGTGTGAAAATGGAAAAACTCAGAAACTATCTTCAGGGCTGGTTACGGTAAGATTCAAACCCACCCTCTCCAGGATGTAAGTTCACAGCTATGAAATCCAAACCATGTAGCCACCTTAAATATTTTCCAGTCATCCTTGTTAGTACATACTCCACTTGCACCTCTCTCAAGTAACGTACCTTGTACAATGCGTATAGCTCATCGCCTGCAGCACCTGCAAGGTCAGCCAAGACTTTCATGGCCTCGTCTTCGCGACGATGTTTCTCTTCTGGATCCACTCCACAGTGGGGAGTGAGGTCACCGACGATACATTCTGCCAGATCGTGAACCAGGGATAGTTTTATACACCTGCAAGGAAAGAAAGAAATCTGATGTTACTATTCTTATGGCTGCCATGCCTAACATTTGTGTCAGTAAACCACTTCGGTATTATGTTTATTATTATTCTTTGCTTTACCCCGCATCGACAACAGATAGGTCTTATGGTAATGATGAGATAGGAAAGTGTTAGGAGTGGGACGGAAGTGGTCGTGGCCTTAATTATGGTACAGTCCCAGCATCTGCCTGGTGTGAAAATAG
Organism: Anabrus simplex; assembly: GCF_040414725.1. NCBI lineage: Eukaryota > Metazoa > Arthropoda > Insecta > Orthoptera > Tettigoniidae > Anabrus > Anabrus simplex. Next base: position 18,607,812 of record NC_090274.1, on the reverse strand, counting down.
GAAACCACAGAAAACCATCTTCAGCGCTGCCGACAGTGGGGTTCAAACCCACTATCTCCCGGATGCAAGCTCACAGCTGTGTGCCCCTAACCGCACAGCCAACTCACCTGGTTCAGTATTATGCATGTGACGAGTGATTACCGGTGGCAACAAGAGGACACTGTTACCGTGGCATGAGTAGTACAGTCATGTTTTCGTGAAACACAAGTGAACTGTCTTAGCAGTAGTGTTGCTGTTGTTCATGTATAGTGAATTGCTGTCAGCAGTAACTTGTTTCTTTATGTATCACTCTTGTGTTGGGTAATGGAACTGTAATTCTTTATAAAATGGAAATATTTTCAAAGAAATCATGCAAAGTCATCTATCCGTTCACAGAGTACAGAGATGACATACAATGTTTTAAAGTTTTATAGCCAGGCCGAGTGGTTCAACAAGGTTGAGGCGCTGGCCTTCTGATGCCAACTTGGCAGGTTCGACCCCGGCTCAGTCTGGTTGTATTTGAAGGTGCTCAAATGTGTCAGTCTTGTTTCAGTAGATTTATTGGCACGTAAAAGAACTCCTATGGGACTAAATTCTGGCACCTCAGTATCTCCGAAAACCGTAAAAGTAGTTGGTGGGATGTAAAGTAAATAACATTATTGTTATTATTATTAAAATTTTATAAAGAAGAAAAGTCTCCAAAGTTGTAAAAAGGATTGTTAAGGGTGTAGGCAGAAATGAGATGATGGTGAGTAACACATCGACAATACTCGATCATGTTGGTAAAGGTGCTGTATGCCTCATTTTCTCCTTTTTTGGGAGCATTATAAAGAATGAAAATAAATTCCTACTTGTGCCGTGATACATTAAGTGAAGGATTATGGCAGATGCTGGTATGGAAAACAATGATTAAATTGATGAGGAAACTAACACTGCAAGTCTCCCAGCCAGCGACTTTGATGGCAGCTCCTAATGAGTCAATGGATACGTCAGAAGACGAGTTTAATGTCAGCTGTCTCACTTCAGATGGTGGATATTACAAGTGGGTGTCTGTATGAAACTGTATATTTAAATACATTTGTACATTTGCTAGCCTGCTAACAATCATTGGCAGTGCTTTGACATGAAAAAGCTGCTCCTATGCTACCTACATGTTAACAAGGTTCAGATGATCATTTGCTACCGGTAATGACTAATCAGACAAGTATTACTTTCTCTAAGTCTTCAAAAATCTGTTGATGACCGTCATCCTCAATACCGCTAAGCCATGCAAGTCAATAATGAAATCACAAAAGTGCAAATGTCAATTTGTCTTACCTTTTTATGATTGCTTTCATGTCTTAGCTGCAGATGTTAGACTTCATCAGAGGGTAGAGCTTATATATTACATAGCAGCATTATCTCTGCCCTGTTTCACTTCACGTGACTGCAACTTATTCATAAGAATTGCATTTTCTTTTAATACATCAACTATTATGTCTTGAATATCTGACACTTCTGGTGATGGTATTTACAACACAATTTACACACTTCTTTCATAAATCAGTATTGGACCTTGGTAAATCACAGAAATCACATGCTGGGTCCAGAGCTTGGCTGCTAAGGATGTGCGTGCATGTGTCTAACCTTTGTCCTGTTTCTCAAGTGGTAGAGTATAAAATGAAATGAATCTTCAAAACAAGTTTTTACGACTGGGTGCCCTTCTGATGTCAACCTCATCAGATGACTTAGGGAGATAAAATGAAAGTCATGGTGTATGGTACTAGGAAGGGAGTGGGTGAAATCCAGTGCTGCCACATAGTCTACTCCTGTCAAATAGCACCAAGGGGTCTGCTGAAGGCTTTACATCCTCATCTGATTGACGAATCACCATCAACAACGTCATATCATTGTAGTAATGTAATTACAGCATAAATAAGAAATGGGTTTAGATAACATTGTATAAATTCTGATATTGCTTATTACCGGGCGAGTTGGCCGTGCGTGTAGAGGCGCGCGGCTGTGAGCTTGCATCCGGGAGATAGTAGGTTCGAATTCCACTATTGGCAGCCCTGAAAATGGTTTTCCATGGTTTCCCATTTTCACACCAGGCAAAATGCTGGGGCTGTACCTTAATTAAGGCCATGGCTGCTTCCTTCCAACTCCTAGGCCTTTCCTATCCCATCGTCGCCATAAGACCTATCTGTGTCGCTGCGACGTAAAGTCCCTAGCAAAAAAAAAAAAAAAAAAGAAGATATTGCTTAGTCTACAAAAATTTAAATCAGTGTAGTAATTTTTATGACGGGTATATATTTATTGTTAAAATATATGTAACAAATGTTAATGATGGGTAAAGTGAATATGTATGTTGAAATGAATGAAATATTGTATCACTGCAGTAATGTTTTTACATACTGTACATACACAGGCCTACATACATACATATACTCGCGCAACTTTTAGTGATACTTCTTTGTACGGGGGTGAGGGAGGAGTAAGGAGGGAGCACTCCTGGTTTCAGTAATACTGTCAAATGAATGGAAATGAAATCTGAATTGAATCGATATGAATTTTCTTAACCTTCATTATCTTAATCTAACAACTGTGTCACACACACATGATCTAACATTTCTCGATGCAAATCTTGTTCCTAGCATGAATTCTATAGTTTGGCTTTGCTGTATAAACAACAACAGTACTAGTACGTAAAGTGTACTCCAGATGTCTCACAGCGATGCATAAGCGATTCACAGTTCGTGTTTCAAAGGTTGCCAATTCGAATCTCGAAGATTGCCAAAGTCTACCAATTCAGGACTAGGGAGCCCAGGTATCACTAAAAGTTACACGAGTAATACATCATTATAGCCTTAAATACTGTATACTGTAGATTGTTTAAATGGGCATCACCCGTAAGGAATTGCTTTACGTGGTATTTCCTATTGCTGGCCCCTTGGTGTAGGATAGCGTGCCTGCCTCTTACCTGGAGGCCCCGGGTTTGATTCCCGGCCAGGTCAGGGTGAGATAGCAGCCCCGGTCTCAAAAGCCAAGAGGATTCATCGTGCTGACCACACGACACATCGTAATCTGCAGGTCTTCAGGCTGAGCAGCGGTCGCTTGGTAGGACAAAGCCCTTCAAGGGCTGCAGTGCCATGGGGGGAGGGTTGGTATTTCCTATTAATGGTTATTTTTGTATTTTTTATGTCATATTTTATAATGTAATGGAATGATTAATGAAGGTACTGTAATTAAGTTAATAATAACACAATAATAATATTCCCCCTATCCATATAAACACCATGGAGAGGTTTGAAATTAAATCTAGGCTTTTGGGATGCAAACTAGTGATTATAAATTGTATGCCACCAACTCTTCAGCCGCCCAACATTCTGATGGTGAAAAGTTTTTTATCCAGTGGGACTCAAACCAGCAAACCACAGTGTCAGACCATATAGAACTTGACACCTTCAAGATCATGGCCACCAGGCAGGCCTGAAGCTCGGCTGCTAAGTATTATGTCATTATTACGTTGTGGATGCCTCACGGGGAATTCTAGCATCATTAGGCTTCTCCCAACTGTCTACTTTATAGTGTACTACTATGGGCGCGCGGCAAGAGAGAGAGAGAGAGAGAGAGGAGTTCCTGCCAGTGCACTACTAATCAGTACTAAAGACACTGATCCGCTTACCTTCTGCCGCAAATAAAAGTTTTCAATTGCATCTTTTATCACCCGACAAATCGAAGTCATCTATTACTCGGGTCGTGGCCGTTTCTTGCCCAGACTGGACAAGATACCGCCCTCTTCACTGTTACTACTGTTAGTTCATTTTTTATACGCCGTATTGTTCGTCCTGAAACATTACTGTACTTTGCAGCCCTAAGTGGTGGGTTATTTACAGGCAGAGAGAGACATTTATTCCGACCATCATCACATAACTTTATAATTCCTTCAATTAAGTGTCTAGCCTCACTGTGAATTGTTTTACCGCCTGGTCTCTTTGCTGCTACATTACAGGTATATTAGACATAGTTCACTATGACCTATAATAAGAACTAGAAAATATAAATGATATAAAAAGCACCCACAAACGACGACTTATTACTCCTTACAATCCACTAATTAATACATCCATTCCCACTCACACGTCAGCCCGCAAGAGCTACAGAACACCTGGGTCGAACATTTGCTTGTTAGGAGCAATATCGGATGTTGTGTGCATCCTCAGCCTGCATGTCCCTCTCCCCGCCCAAGTACTTGCCCGGCCATCTCTTCACACACCCTTAGTAGATATTGCTATGAAAGTTCAGCAAAAGCTGCAAAGTAAAAGCAATCACTTTATGCATACAGTTTCTGGTAATTCCTCGTGCTGTCACCAACTGCTAAAGAAAAAGCTAAGTTTTATGCACACTAACCAATACTCTGATCATTTAATAGCTATCCAGCAAAACGCCTTTTTCATGGAGCAAGGAAATAATGACACTCATTCTGCAATTTGTCCTTACCGGTTTTTGTCCAGACCAGTTTGTTCATCTATTAACAAGGACAGGATTCCCATTCTGTACATGTGGCCAGCCACACACTCCGGGTTTTGGACATCTCGTAGCACCCATCCTGTTCTCTTTATGTGCTGAAACAGTGCAGTGAATAATGAGATTAAAATTAGCAAGTGATGTCACTAGGGAAGAAATCTAAGAATTTAATAGAATACAAAACTAGAACAGGTAGATCATTTCAAGTATTTAGGATGTGCATTCTTGCAGGATGATAGTACAGTGAGTGAGAATGAATCAAGGTGCATCAAAGCTAATGCAATGAGCTCATAGTTGTGATCAACAGTATTCTCTAAGAAAGAAGTCAGCTCTTAGACAAAATTATTTTCACAGTGGTCTGTTTTCAGACCAACTTAAGTGTATGGGAGTGAAGCTAAGTGGACTCGGGATACCTTATTCGTAAGTTAGGTTTATGACACACATTACTATCAGTAAAATTTGATACTTTTAAGTACAGGTCAACTCGCTGGGTCCGAGCCACAGAGCCATTTCGTGCTTCGTCTTTATTCAACTTTTCTTCAAGAGATGGCAGAGTGAGTCACATTTGTGATTTGTTTAGGGACTCTTCCTCTCCAATGTTGCTCTTTGCTAATATATATCGATAGTGTGCTTGGTAATATTAATTTTAAGTGAGCTCTCTCTAGACTCTGAGATTTGCTGGTAAACAAGATTGCTATCAGTAAATGACTGGAAGTTCCCGATACATAACCCCTTTTACAAAGTAATGATTATTAGGAATGTTATTTCAGTGAAATTAGTGCAGTGAATTTCTCTCATTGGTTGGCCAACAGGCGCACCTAGCTTATCTGCCTTCCGTTGACTTATCACTTCCCATTACACAGTGCAGCGACAGCACGGGAATGCCTGCACTTCGCAGTTCAGGTCTGTGGTTAGAACATGTACTAAGCGTTGATCTGTCGCTTCAAGTGTTCTCAAGTTGTGAAGTGTTACTTTAGGGTATAATTCTCATAATGTCTCCGCATGTGTACACGGTAGAGGAAAGGGTATTTATCTACGATAATTATGTGAAAACAGAGTCTTGGAGAGAAGTCATACCGAGCTCGATAGCTGCAGTCACTTAAGTGCGGCCAGTATCCAGTATTCGGGAGATAGTGGGTTCGAATCCCACTGTCGGCAGCCCTGAAGATGGTTTTCCGTGGTTTCCCATTTTCACACTAGGCAAATGCCGGGGCTGTACCTTAATCAAGACCACGGCCGCTTCCTTCCAATTCCTAGGCCTTTCCTACCCCATCGTTGCCATAAGACATATCTGTGTCGGTGTGACGTAAAGCAAATACCAAAAAAAGAATAATAATAATAATTGTTACGGAGTTTTCCGTGGTAGGTAGAGGTGAAAGAAGGTGCGGGTGTGAATGGGTTTCAAGCTACGAAATTATAGTGCAATGTAAAATTAATTTAAAATTTAACAAGGTTATATTTTCTTTTCGAAAACAAAGAAATAACAAGCATGGCAGGTACAAAGTAGCCAGTCAAAAGGGGTTAGTTACAATATTTACAGAATTTGGGCTTCGCGCCCTGACTTCACAATGCTTGGGCAATCAGCTCAGTTTTACCCCAAACACAAGTTTTAACAGAGGGGGAGAAAACTCCATTCATACCTAGGAGCCCTTGCTCCAAATTACACTGAAAAGCCTCCACGAGGCGTACAACCCTGAATTTTCAAAAGAGCCACTCGCTCTCAAAATTTAAGCCTCTCCCAGGCCACACCAAACTCCACCTTCAAGTTGTCCTCACTGGACATAGACACAGGGGTAAAATACCCAACCTACTGAGGTCTATTAAACAAAAATGGGCAATTACATGACCTCTAAAATAACAATTTGAGAGGAGGCGATCTTGCACTCCTAATACACTTGTTTTTAAAAACCTAATCTGGCTCTAGGCCACTAATGCCAGGGCTAATCCCATACTACCGAGGTGACTTTAGGAAAGAACAATTTGTTTTACATTAACGAAGAATAGGTTAAGAAAATAAGTTCACCTCAAGACAATGTGAGTGGGAGCTCGAGAGGGTTAGCACTCTCTATCCCAATATGCAGCTTAAAAGAGAATAGAAGAAAAGATCGTTACATTTTAGGAAAAGGTTACATGGAGGAACGCTTCGCACCCGCCCCGAGAGTTAAACTGCTGAGCTAGCAAAGAAAGAATTTATTAATCGGCCATTACCTTATTGATGACCGCTGCCGAGGAAAGAGGCGCTTCCCGCCTCCTGCTATGTACTTTATACACTGAAAGATGGAACAGAAGTGGCCCGGAGACCCTAAAATCAGCAGTTTATATCCTCTCGCGGAAGGTTCTAGGCGTTAGGGGAATGAAAACACCCTCCCACAAACTTTTTATTGGCTCGGGTACAGAAACATATCCAAGTTGGGGGAAGATACATCGGATTGGTCGGAAATAACTCAAAGAAATTCAGGATTGGTTAAATGCAAAACAAGGGGAAAGAGAGGGGTATACAGCCAACTTAAACAATAACTGAAAAAAATTTGGCAAAGACAAACATTTGAAATAAAAATTTCTCCAACAAAATAGTTCTTTGACTCCGCACTAGGTTGCACTATTGTTGATCTTCAGTAGTGTCCTCTAGAAGAGAAAGTTCACACTTCTTACTTCAAGCGAAACAAAACCACATCAAAAATGACACAGTTCAAAAACTCAAAATTTTCCACGTGGTGACATCTTCTGAGAAAGTAGAGAATTAATAGCGTAGAAGTTCAGACTTCCTCCAGCAGAGGAGTTTCAACTGGCGCACATTTTAAATTAGCGGAGTGGAGGTGTACCGCCCGGTACAATAATAATAATAAAAAAAGTCGTTATGTGATTTGTAACACAATTTCCAGGTGTACACCCTCCTCATAGAGAGACCGTGCGGAAACTCAAACAAATTGAGAGGAACTGGTTCTTTACTCAAAGCATTAAAAAAACGCGTACTTAACAAGGATAAAGTAAATGAAATCTCAGAAAGATTAGAACACACGCCTACAAAATCCCTTAAGACGACTTGGAAAAGAAACCAGGGTTTCGAAGAGCTCAGCATGGCGGACTACGAAAATGTTAAAATTTCCAACATCTCCTATCATAAGGTACGAGCTTATTTTAATAGTTATCCCATGTCGTGCATGGATAATGTAAGCGAAGTCCTGTCCATGTTGCTATGCTATGGATTGGGGAGTGATGAGTCAACAGGAGGCAGATAAGCTGAAGAACGAAACTCACTGTAGTAGTATTAAAGTAATAGTGTGAGTAATACTCCTGATGAATGAACAGATGTGGAAGTCGAAGAAGTGCAAGGAGATGACCGTGTTATAGCTCAGGAGACGGACCGAGTACAGACCTGTGATCCTAATAAAAAAAATGTATTCCTTGTTCTGCAGTTTGTGATGTGAATGCCATTTATTTTCAAGTATATTTACATCTTTAATGCTCTTGTATGTAAGAAATTTCTCATCACGTGAAGTGTCACTATATTTCCTTCAAAATATTCCTAGCTCTAATGCAGTTTCAGTCCAACAAATATGCAGGGCTCAATGGGTTAAACAGGAGATAATACTCATTTGAAGATAAAACAAGAGTAAATTGAGTAGATCTTCTGTACCCAAATATAATTATTAAAACATTAAAATAAATATATACGTAGGCCTACCCAGGACTACTTCACGGCACGCATAGGACTTTCTTCAATGGCACTGCACTTTAACGTGTCATCTTTTGTCACCTGTTGAGATCCAGGGTCACAACGCAGGCAACGGGGTGAGTGACAATCCCTGTCATAGATAAAACAATGTCCTTGTTTTATGTCTATGAAATTAGAATATCTTAGTAATGTAGATTTCAGAGAGATATCATAAGCAACACAGGTGTTTATATATTGTACATCTCATTACAATCATTCCTGGTCTAGGAAGCCAAGAATACCGACCGAGAGGATTTGTCATGCTGACCACACGACACCTCATAATCTGCAGGCCTTTGGGCTGAGCAGCGGTCGCTTGGTAGGCCAAGGCCCTTCAAGGACTGTAGTGCCATGAGGTTTGGTTGGATGTTTTCATTACAATCACTGAAAATTCTTTATTTAACAAATAAAGAAATGAGTCCTTGGCCGATAGCAGGAGTAATTAACAAATTGCAAACAATGAACTTCATCACAATTCTGTATTGACGTACAAACTCTTCGTTTTAATTCTTAAGAATGTTCATTTTCTGGTCAAACCTTTCAATACAATAAATTTAGAAAATATGGCTACATTGTCTCCAAGTTATAAAACATGTAAATTAACAACAGTTTCTGACCAATGCAAGGTAGTGACTCATATTTTACACTGTAACTTTAATATTTCTCCAAAAACCACAAATATTTAGGTCCATAATCTCATAAATATCATTGTAAACAACCAGAATGTCTTCCATCCCCAGTTCTCAGAACGAGGAGATTCAGGTTAAGTTAAGAAAGAATTCAATGGATGAAGTGGTACGCATAAACTGCCCCCGTGATGGAGTCATGTAAAGCGAATCGAGGAGGATAGGTTGGATTGGTTACCTAGGAGAATAATGTACTTTTGTCCTGGAGGATAAGAGGCATCTAGAATCCCGTGTGACAGTATTGGCTATTAACAAGACCAATAGTTACGACATAACTATAGTACCCACCATGCAGTATTGGTAGCAACAGGCACCAATATGAGGTGCACATGGCTTGACTGTCCTTTGTTTAATAATTAGGTTTTCCACCTATAGCTCTTAGATAGCTCAAACTGTACTGTTGCCAACTGTTGGTTACCTTAGAGTGAAGACCATTGGCTAGTGACAAGAACTTGAGGGATATGATGCCATGATACGTCATTTTTAGTTTCATTATTTTCATGGAATGTGGGAGCAGTGATGGTGGTGATTATTGTTTTAGGAGGAAGTACAACTGGGCAACCATCCTGTATATAACACTAATCAGAGAGGAAAAATGGAAGAGGTCCACCACGTTGAAATTTGAAGGTATCAGCAAAAGAAAGAAAAGGGCCACGAAGGGCGTGAAGATGCTAGTTGCTTTACGTCGCACCGACACAGATGGGTCTTATGGCGACGATGGGACAGGGAAGGGCTAGGAGCGGGAAGGAAGCGGCCGTGGCCTTAATTAAGGTTCAGCCCCAGCATTTGCCTGGTGTGAAAATGGGAAACCACGGAAAACCATTTTCAGGGCTGCCGACAGTGGGGTTCGAACCTACTATCACCCGAATACTGGATACTGGCCGCACTTAAGCGACTGCAGCTATCGAGCTCAGTGGCGTGAAGATGAAAGACACCCTAAGGTCTCGCAAACCTAATACTGTTGGGGTCGGAAAAGAACAAGAGTTGACCAAGGGTGGTCGGATAAGACAGATAAAAGTGAGGAGCCTGGCACAAGTACCGGTAAGTGGAAGCAATGTGGACTCAGCTACGGGCTCTGGGGATGTCAATCCATGCTCCCATCTTAACAGGCCCTTTTAATTGCCTCTTATGACAGGCAGGGGATACGGTACTGTGGATGTTATTCTACTCCCCCCCCGCTTCTACAGGGGGAGAATGTGGTAGCAGTGCGCTACACACGTCACGAGCTCCACCGAAGACCACAGCAATTGGCCTGCAGCTAATAATAACACAGAAAATGGCCGCATCTCAGAGTTTGACAGTGTCGGTTTTAATGTAATCTTTTATACAAGTAAGAATACTTCCAGGGATGGGTCCCTGGCAAGCATAAAGGAAGGATTTCTCCTTTCGTCCACTTCAAGTATCGTTTCCCATCATTTTTGCATGATTTTCAGCTTCCTATAAAATGCGAGCTACCTAGCAAAATGTAACCGATTATTGTTAATGTTTTGCTTCCATTTAGTTAAATAAACATCAATGCGTTAACAATGTGGCAGAAATATATCCAAAACAATTAGGAAGTGAGTGGGTGATCATGGGAACAACCTACGGAAGTGCAAATACAACAATGGTGAGGTACTAACGTAGAAATGATAAATACACATTCACTGACCTTTAATCGACCAACAAATTGTAGAAATTCAATAACTTTGGATGGATCTGAGGACATGGTTGAAGTAATGATACGCTGTGGTAACGAGGTACGTAGTTTTTAGAGTTAACTATATCGTTTCCTAGAGCACCTGTAGATTGACAGCACTGTAATTTACGTGTCAGGTGTACGCAACGATAAGATACCTAATTTAGAACGTCAATAAAATAGGCTATACTTAGGAACACACTGCACAAAGCACTCACTCGGCAGGATCTCAAGACGATATTCAACTTACTTTATGGAATATATCTCAACACTCGCACTCTTTACGACTGCAGCTAACCTCTCTACCGCATAGGGATCATTCTACTGCACTGCGCCATGTTGGTTGATATAAACAGTTCAATAACTTCCAGGTTAGGCAACATAATACTTCAACATGTTCACCAACTTTGACTTACAGTAGTTATAAAAAATGACGATAGGTAGCGTAAGCCTCTTTTCGTAGCATGTTATCCATAATTTTCACCGTGCTTCCACACTTCGCTTACAACATTCGAAGTAATTATACTTTCGACCTGACAACTCGAAAGAAAAAGAACAGCTTTGTAATACAGTAAGGTGATAAACCGGGTCCCGGACATCAATGACCTAAAAATCGTCAGAAAATGATCCAAAATGATCCTCAGCATGTTTCCAGTCATGCGATCAGGCCAGGGAAGGAATGAATGAAGCCCCCATCAATCGGTGAAGATACTGTGCCAGTCGCCGAAGCCAGTCGCACTCCTGCAGGGCAATGATTAATGATTAACATATGATATGATATTGGAGAGTGTCGCTGGAATGAAAAATGGCAGGGAACACCGGAGTGCCCGGAAAGAAACCTGCCCCACCTCTGCTTTGTCCAGCACACATCTCACATGGTGTGACCGGGATTTGAACCACGGATCCCAGCGGTGAGAGGCCGGCACGCTGCCGCATAGCATAGTAAATATGAACATTGTCCACATTACCTTTAACTCGTAATGGAGTGAATACAATTAACTTCGTTTCATCAAATAATAATGATGATGATAATAATAATAATAACGACAGTCCACCTCTGTAGTGTAGTATGTAGTGTGATTAGCTGCCACCCCCCGGAGGCCCGGGTTCGATTCCCGGCTCTACTACGTAATTTGAAAAGTGGTATGAGAGCTGGAATGGGGCCCACTCAGCACCGGGCAGTCAAGTGAGTAGAGGGGCGGGTGCGGGGTTCGATTCCCTCCTCAGCCTTCTTCGAAGTGGTTTCCCACTTCCCCTCCGGGCAAATGCCGGGATGGTACCTTACTTAAGGCCACGGCCATTTCCTTTCCATTTCCTTATTTATACCTTCTAATCTTCCCATCCCCCAACAAGGCCCCCGTTCAGCGTACGATCCATTTGTCGCGACTCACACATGTTTCTGAATGGTAATTTTTTTATCTGATGTCTCTTTCATTTCACTTATTTCTCAGAAAGTTATCTGACCATCTGTAGAATCGCCAAATTGTGAAATAGTTTCCTTCAATAGACGAATAAATAAAACTCACGCCATGTAAAACAAAACTAACTACCACGTACCGTGTACTCGGACACTTCAACAACCAGACTGAAATGTGAGTTTGTACTTACTAAGGTGAAATACCTCCCACTCTCATCGCAAGCCCATCAAGATTAGGAACAGTCCCGTCGCACCCTAGGGATGTAGATTTTCAAAGAGTTCGGATCCGGTCTAGAAAGCCAAGAATTACGGCCGAGAGGATTCGTCGTGCTGACCACACGGCACCTCGTAATCTGCAGGCCTTCGGGCTTAGCAGCGGTCGCTTAGTAGGCCAAGGCCCTTCAGGGTTGTAGTGCCATGGGGTTAGTTAGTTCGGATAAGGGTTACAGAAGGTTACTTTATTTTGCAGTTTTCGAACTGAGTACCGAACCTTTTGATTTTTGAGTATTCTCTTTTGTTGAAAGTTTAAATAATATTCAGATATGCTGGTTACCCAACGTAAATGCATAAAAATTATGAAACAATAAGACCATTGGGCTGGGTTGGTTAATTGCTCGTGGCGATGTTAGGGCCAGCGATTCTCTGTTATACTTAACCATATGAGGTAAAAACATATACGTGTATGGTACCAACTTTTACAGCAACTGTAATAGAAACAGTAAAGGGTAAGAAAAGCAAGGCAAGGTCATGAGGGTTCCTGGAGGAGTAACATCGACAATAGATCAGTAGACGGGGGTTCGATTCCCATCTCACCATCTGTTTTTCGTGGTTTTTCGTGGTTTCCCACTTCTCCTTTAGGCCAATGTCGGGATGGTACCTAACTTAAGGCCACGGCCGCTTCCTTCCCTCTTCCTTGTCTATCACTTCCAATCTCACCATCCCTCACAAGGCTTCTGTTCAGCATAGCAGGTGAGGCCGCCTTGGTGAGGTATTGGTCCTACGCCCCATTACATCCCCACCAAATGTCTCACGCTCCAGGACACTGCCCTTGAGGCGGTAGAAATGGGATCCCTCGCTGTGTCCCAGGGAAAACTAACCCTGGAGGGTAAACCGATAATGAAACGAAATTATTATTATTATTATTATTATTATTATTATTATTATTATTATTATTATTATTATTATCTATTTGTTGTCCATTGCACAGACGCAGACAGGTCTCATGGCGACGATGGGATAGGATAACAGAGGACGAAGTGTTTAGTAAGACCCCAAATAGAGTATGGTTCCATTGTATGCAACCCTCACCAGGAATACTTAATTCAAGAAATGGAAAAAAAAAAAAAAAACACCTCGATTTTTCCTGGGTGATTTCTAAAAAAAGAGTAGCGTTACAAAAATGTTACAAAGGCTCCTGTTCAGAATAGCAGGTGAGGCCGCTTGGGCGAGGTACTGGTCATTCTCCCCAGTTGTATCCCCCGGCCCAAAGTCTGAAGCTCCAGGACACTGCCCTTGAGGCTGTGGAGGTGGGATCCCTCTCTGAGTCCGAGGGGAAAACAGACCCTGGAGGGTAAACAGATTAAGAAGAAGAAGAATGCCGCAGTCCGCACTGAACACCTGTGAACGCCATCTGGCCACTTGTACCAACAGAATACGAAGTGTCATCACTACACTCTTACTTCTATTCCTGTACGAAGAAACAAAGAGACATTGCCTCTAAATCCCTTCGTGATCTGTCCTTATTACATACGTCTGGCTGCCTAGTGTCATCTCATCAGACTACAAGCGGGAGGTCCACACAGGATTATAGAGCTCAAGAAAGTGTTCAACATTTCCGGTTACTTGGCCTATTAATCGTCTGGAAGTTGTATGGAGGTTTAACTCTCTCACTGCCACTGGCGCCGCGGGGTGTCTTTATCACACAACAAAGAGCAGGTTAGGAGAGCCCTCTATAGCCACATGGGCTTCTATCGAACTAGCGTCACTCGCAATGACACGGCCATTTACAAACAAGCATGTCTCCCAGAGTTTTCGAAAAAGGAAGCCCCATTATCTACACTATATAAATAAAATCAATAAGGAACAACATCTTGCTCTGGAGACCTCCAGTTTTGTGTGCGATCCGAACCATAGAAAAGAGGCATATCATTTTTTTAAAAACTAAATGCATTTGGTGAGCTTGCATCCGGGAGATAGTAGGTTCGAATCCCACTATCGGCAGCCCTGAAAATGGTTTTCCGTGGTTTCCCATTTTCACACCAGGCAAATGCTGGGGCTGTACCTTAATTAAGGCCACGGCCGCTTCCTTCCAACTCCTAGGCCTTTCCTATCCCATCGTCGCCATAAGACCTATCTGTGTCGGTGGGACGTAAAGCCCCTAGCAAAAAAAAAAAAAAAAAAAAAAATGCATTTGGTGAGATTAAAACGTAGAAGACATCCACGGTCCGCTCTGTATGTCGCAAGAGGCAACTACTCTCTGTTATAACGTATTTCCTATCCGACATCTCTTGGTCGACCCTTGATCTCTTCCCACTCGGACGGTATTAACTTTGAGAGACCTAAGAAGTCTTTCATGTTTAGGTCCCTCTTTTGCCGACATCCTCATTCTTGGAATTGTCGAACCACTTCCATTTTTCTTCTGCACGTCCTTTTGAAACAATTTATTTTTTTAGGGCTAGGAGTGGAGCGGAAGCGGCCGTGGCCTTAATTAAGGTACAGCCCCAGCATTTGCCTGGTGTGAAAATGAGGAAACCACGGAAAACCATCTTCTGGGCTGCCGACAGTTGGGTTCGAACTCACTATCTACCAAATGCAAGCTCACAGATGCGCGCCTTTTACCGCACGGCCAACTCACTCGGACCTTTTGAAACAATAATCGGGCTGATGACCTAAATGTTAGACCCTTTTAACAACAAGCAAACAAATAATATTCACTATCACCAACATCTACAAACCTCTTCCGTTTCACTGCGATTAATATCATATTATTTTTGTTGTTGTTGTTTCGGTGACCAGGCCATAGAAGAGTTTGATGCAGCTCTCCATCCCACCCTATCATGTGCTAAGCATTTCTACACAACTACTACATCCTACATCTGCACCAATCTGCTTGTCATATTAATACCTTGGTCTACCCCTACCGTTCTTACCACGTATGCTTCCTTCAAAAACCAACTGAACAAGTCCTGATTGTCTTAAGATGTGTCCTGTCATTCTATCTCTTCTTCTCGTCAAATTTCTCCAACTCGTTCTCCTCTCGCCAATTCGATTCAGTATCTCTTCATTCGTGATTCGATCTATCCATCTCACCTTCAGCATTTTTCTGTAACACCACATTTCAAAAGATACTATTCTCTTTCTTTCTGAGCGAGTTATCGTCCATGTTTCACTTCCATACAAAGCCATGCTCCAGATGAAAGTCTTCAGAAACATCTTTCTAATTCCTATATCAATGTTTGAAGTGAGCAAATTTCTTTTCTTAACAAAGGCCTTCTTTGTATGTGCTAGTCTGCATGTTATGTCCTCCTTTCTTCTGCCATCGTTAGTTATTTTACTACCCAAGTAACAATATTCATCTACTTTCTTTAAGACTTCATTTCTTAATCCAATATCTCTTACATCACCTGACTTCGTTCGACTGCACTCCATTACTTCTATTTTGGATTTGTTTATTTTCATCTCATACTCATTTTTCAAGTATATATCCATACCATTCAGCAGTTTCCCCAGGTCTTCTGCAAACTGAGATAAAATAACAATATCATCAGCAAATCTTAGAGTTTTAATTTCCTCTCCTTGCATTGTGATTCCTTTTGCAAATGCCTCTTTGTTTTCCTCTACCGCCTGTTCTTTATAAACATTGAAAAGGAGAGGTCACAAACTACAGCCTTGCCACACTCCTTTCTGGATTGCTGCTTCTTTTTCATAGCCTTCGATTATTATCACTGCAGAATGATTTTTGTACTTTTGAAAAAGTAAAGGTCAAGAAATGAATAGACATATTCTTAGGAATAAAGACTTGTTTATAAAATACGAACAAAATAAATTATATCTCTCGCAATCACTGTCAATTTCTGAAGATAAATACAGTATTTCTAGTGATGGAAACCAATTAGCTTTTCAATGTATTTTAAAATGAGAGAGGCACTTTGATTTCTCAACTGCTCTGCACCTTATTAACTGAACAACGGAACCTCTTCAGCGCAGAGAGTGTGTAGCGCGACAGAAGTCAAGTCAATCAGAGATATGATTGAGAAGGCAGACATCAATAATGTGGTGTCAGCACCAAGTTATAGAAAATTAGTTGGCAGTTTTCGTGAAACAGCCGACCTGTCAATGTGATAAATTACTTCTGCCTTCAATTGACGTGTATTGATGAATTTATAACTCAATTGGCAAAATCACGGAGATTGTAAATCCATGGCCGTCTGATTGCACGTTATGTTGTGGTTTAAATGGATCCGTCTGATATTAGAACATTGAAGTGGACTGTAAAGGGGACATTTCAATAAATATTCGACAAACGGGGATAGAAGTCAGGTTGTGAGTTTCACAAATAGGAAAAGCCCTCTCGGTTTTAATTACTGCGTTGATGGGGTGAAAGCAGGGCCGGATTAGGAGGGGGGGCTAAAGGGGCTGCAGCCCAGGGCCCCGCGTGCCAAGGGGCCCCGGCCCTTGGCCGAACCTAAAATTGTATAAAAAGGCCTGCTGCTCCACCTCCGTGCATGTATATGAATATTTACGCTCGCAAAATATCGAACACGCACTCTTCCTTCCTTCTTATCAGCTGTCCGCGTTAATATTTCATCACCGCTAGAATAAATTACTGTCCGGAGACACGAATCCTCGCTACTTACGCACTGTAATTATTGTAAAGGTTATTGTTGATGAAAATTTAAATTTGGCAGCTTGCGAGTACGGGCAGAGGGGAAAGGGGGTGAAGAGGTCTATGCAGTGAGCGGGAGGGGACAGGGGAAGCACGGAGCACGGTGGAATGCGGGTGCTATACTATATCTTTGCATCAGGAAGAGAACTTCCAGTTCACCTCTGATTATTGAACCATTCGTAAGTTACAACTGTAATGTTTTTGTAAAATGGATAGAAAATATCCTAGTGGTGCCAATCAACGTAAGTTCTGTTTTGTATGTCGATTTGATAGTGATGATGAGACAAATGTAAAATATGTTTTGGCATTATGAAATATTAACATGAAAAATAGAGAAAAATGATAGTCTATTTCAACACTTCCCTATTCATCAATTTAAGTGGAAGTAGTTCTATAACGACTTCAGTATGCTAGTCTTACGTGATGTTACGAAGAAGAGGCCCAATATTTTTAAATAGCCCAGGGCCCCCAAACACCTTAATCCAGCACTGGGTGAAAGTTCCTTGTGAGGATCACTGTAAGTACCTAGGTGTTAATATAAGGAAAGATCTTCATTTGGGTAATCGCATAAATAACGTGTTCAAATCTCTGCACATGGTTTTGAGGTTTTTTTTTTTTTTTTTTTTTTTTGCCAGGGGCTTTACGTCGCACCGACACAGATAGGTCTTATGGCGACGATGGGATAGGAAAGGCCTAGGAGTTGGAAGGAAGCGGCCGTGGCCTTAATTAAGGTACAGCCCCAGCATTTGCCTGGTGTGAAAATGGGAAACCACGGAAAACCATCTTCAGGGCTGCCGATAGTGGGATTCGAACCTACTATCTCCCGGATGCAAGCTCACAGCCGCATGCCTCTACGCTCACGGCCAACTCGTCCGGTTGAGGGTATTTAGGGGCTGTAGTAGGATGTAAAGGAGATGGCATATACTTGATTCGAGAACTGAAAAAAAAGATATCCAAAGAAAAGCAGTTCGATTTGTTCCGGGTGATTTTCAACAAAAGAGTAGCGTTACGAAAATGTTGCAAAGTTTCAGCTGGGAAGACTTGGGAGAAAGGAGTGGAGCTGCTCGACTAAGTGGTATGTTCCGAGCTGTCAGAGGAAAGGTGGCGTTGGATGGGATTAGTAGACGAATACGTTTGCGTGGTATTTTTAAAAGTAGGAAAGATCACAAGACGAAGATAAAGCTGTAATTCAAGAGGACAAATTGGGGCAAATATTCGTTTATAGGAACGGGAGTTGGGTATTGGAATAATTTACCAAGGGAAATGTTCAATAAATTCCCAATTCTTTGCAAATATTTATGAAAAGAATAGTTAAACAAAAGATAAGGAATCTGCCACCTGGGCGACTGCCCTAAATGCAGATCAGTGGTGATTGATTGATTGATTGATTGATTGATTGATTGATTGATTGATTGATTGATTGATTGATTGATTGATTGATTGATTGACAGATAAGATGGTAAAATGACAGTATTAATGAGTGAGAGTGATACAATTCGTCCATGGTAACGTCCACTTATGACCTCGCTTACACAATCCACCTGTCCTTTTATACGGCTTTGTACCTTCCACCGCGGCTTTAAGTTGCATTTTCGCGCTCATCCAGCGAGGTGTTTCGCTGTTCCACGGGTGCTTCCTCCAATTCCGGAAGTTCCTTCCTAAAGATCTCTATTTTCTTTATCGCTTCACCTCAGTTACAGAGGTTTAGTTTTTAACTTTTTTAAAAACAACTTGTTTCACGTCACACCGACACAGATAAGTTAGGATTTATGGCGACAATGGGATAGGAAAGGGCTAGGAGTGGGAAGGAAGTGGCGATGGTCTTAATCAAGGTACAGTCCACGCATTTGTCTGGTGTGAAAATGGGAAGCCAAGGAGAACCATCTTCAGGGCTGCCGACAGTGGGGTTCGAACCCGCTATCTCTCCGATGCAAGCTCGCAGCTGCACGACTCTAACCGCAAGGCCATCTCGCTCGGTGTAAAACTCCTTATTCGGTGTCAAAATGTTACTAAAGAATCTTCTTTCTCCTACATGAAAAGTCCATCATTATTTTCAAGAGTTTTCGCCACATACTGGCATTTCTTTCTGACCATCACACAGTAACATGCTTTGAATGTAGATCATTATTCTCATTATTGTAGGTTTCATTGTGGTGTTATTATTATTATTATTATTATTATTATTATTATTATTATTATTATTATTATTATTATTATTATTATTATCGTGTGTCCAACACTTCCCCCGTTTCTCTACCGGGTTGGGTATCAGGCGAGACGAACCTTCGTAGCGGGTTTTTACGGTCCGCCTCTGTGGTGCAGTGGTTAGTGTGATTAGCTGTCACCCCCGGAGGCCCGGGTTCGATTCCCGGCTCTGCCACGAAATTTGAAAAGTGGTACGAGGGCTGGAACGGGGTCCACTCAGCCTTGGGAGGTCAGAGAGATGGGTTCGATTCCCACCTCAGCCATTCTGGAAGCGGTTTTCCGTGGTTTCCCCACTTCTCCTCCAGACACATGCTGGGATGGTACCTAACTTAAGGCCACGGCCGCTTCCTTCCCTCCTCTTTGTCTATCCCTTACGATCTTCCCATCCTCCCGCAAGGCCCCTGTTCAGCATAGCAGGTGAGGCCGCCTGGGCGAGGTACTGGTCATCCTTCCCAGTTGTATCCCCCGATCCAGAGTCTGAAGCTCCAGGACACTGCCCTTGAGGCAGTAGAAGTGGGATCCCTCTTTGAGTCGGAGGGAAAAACCAACCCTGGAGGGTAAACAGATAAAGAAGAAGAAGAAGAAGAAGAAGATTTTTTACGACCGGATGTCCTTCCTGGTGTCAACCTTATCAGGGGAACTAATGAGATGAAATGAATGATGTGATAATGCGATAGTAGGAAGAGAGGGGTTGAAACCCGGTGCCGGCACATAGCCTACTCCTGTTGAATAACTCCTAAGGTTTACGTCTCCGTCCGACTGACGAATCACCATCAATAGCGTCATGTGCCCTTACTCCACGCGAACACTGCAGAGAGATTTGCAATTAAATGCAGACATTTGGCACACAATTCAGTGATTAGAAATGATATGCCATCACCTCTCCTACCCTGCCGGCCAACATTCTGATGGGAAAATTTTCGCCATCAATGGGACTCGAACTGGCGGTGTCAGATCATGTAGGCTTGACGCCTTACCGATCTTGGCTACCAGGACGTTTCACATATAGAACACATCAACCACCACAGAAACGCGCAGTAATGATTATGGTTGGCTGTGACAAGTGAAACCTCGCGACGCAGTCTGGACGTCAGTCCATTTTTTAGGGCTGATTGCAGAAACGATTACTAGGTTTAAGGCTTAGACATCGTCTAACTCAGGGCCTCTCAAACGCCCAAAATCTCACGCGTGCAGAGCGAGGCGCAAGAGCTCCGTGCACTGTGCATCGGTGTCGCTCGGTGCCGCTCGGTATGGCTCGGATCAACGCTTCGTCTCTTGGCTACTCGGCTATGCTCGGCTCTACTCGGCTATACTCGGCTCAACTCAGCCCGGATTTGGAGCGCTACGGCGCAAGTGGGGCAGAGGGAGACAGTCGGAGCGAGCGAGAGAGGCGTAAGGAAAGATAGAGTTAGCGCTATTGCTCCAAATCGTGGAGTGGGGGGTCTGCACTCTGATCAACCAAGCCAAGTCGTCTTTTGCACCGTGCACAGTGCATGCACCACGCGCATGCACCCTGAGAAGCCCTGGTCTAACTAAACAACGTCTAAATCGAGCAGAACCTTCCATTGCATAAACAATGTTCAGTCGATGTTTAACTAGACATCTCTTACAGTTTCAATTTTGTTTTTAAAATGGAGACAGAAGTATTTTTCATGCAACTCTTTGCTTGTCGCAACCAATGAAATTCGTCGGAGCGCGCGCCGAACGCTAGTCAGCTGTTTGTCTTCCTACACATTACTCAAATATGGTTGAGCATGACTTCCCACAGAAAAGAGTATCACTTTCGGTGGAAATTAAATCTCATAATATTATAGAGACTAAGCGACTCGCCACCGTACGGGAAAGTGTAGCTTTAATTATAGCGTTGCTACAGTGAGTGTAATCTACTCGTAAATACGGTAGCTTCGACGAAGGGAAGATGAAGCAATAGTAATGTGTAACCGAGTGTGTTGTACGGGCCATATAGATGTAGCTTGCATTCTGAAGATCGTAGGTTCGAAACGCATCATCGGCAGCCCTGAAGATTGTTTTCCGTAGTTTCCCTATTTTTACACCAGGCAAACACTAGGGCTGTTATTATGGCCACAGCTCTTCTTCCCCAATCCTCTTTAAACAATAATCACCACCATCACCACCACTTGCCTTTTCCTATCTGATAGTTGCCGAAAACTTATACTATTATATGTATTAAAACCCCATACAATCTACTTTTTAGTTTTCTCTATTATGTGTGTTTACTTGGCAGTAAATATAAGTGAATTCCTCCCGGTCGATGTATGTGACAGCCCTCTGACGATCGGGACACGTAATTCTGATATGTATGTAGTCGAAGTGACCTATAATTCCATGGAAGTTACCCCATGTATATAATAAAATATATCGGTTGCCAAGAATTGTATTCAAGTTGACAGTTATCGGACTGTCACTTTGTCAGTCTCAAGAAACAAGTCTCTCGAAAAGCGAAACCTTATTTTAAGATTATCTCCCCATGCATGTCAAACGAATTGCTGCGATTTAGCAGCGGGTGACCCACAGAGAGGCCGTCGGACTAACCTTTCTTCCCGGAATCGTCTCAACATGATAATACAAATTACATATTTCATGGTACATAACCTCTGATTGTGAGGCGACTGAAAGGGGCCCCAGGGGCCTCAACATGGGTGCGTGGATTTGCGACCAGGTGGCCCTGAACTGAGTTTTGGCATTGTTTCCACTAACTTGTGGGAGGCTCCTCACTTTCATCTATCCTATCCAACCTCCCTTGGTCAACTCTTGTTATTTTCCGACCCCTGCGCTATTAGAGTATACGAGCTCTAAGGAGTCTTTCATTTTCACGCCCTTCGTGGCCCTTGTATTTCTTTGGATGATGCCTTCAATTTTTGAAGTGCCCGATCACTTTCATTTTTTCTTTTGCTTGTGGCTTTACGTCGCGCCGACACAGATAGGTCTTATGGCGACGATGGGGTAGGAAAGGCCTAGGAGTTGGAAGGAAGCGGTCGTGGCCTTAATTAAGGTACAGCCCCAGCATTTGCCTGGTGTGAAAATGGGAAACCACGGGAAACCATCTTCAGGGCTGCCGACAATGAGATTCGAACTCAGTATCTCCCGGATGCGAGCTCACAGCCGCGCGCCCAACTCGCCCGGTCTTTCATTTTTTCTCTCAGATTAATGTTATATAGAGGATGGTCGTCTAGCTGTACTTCCCAAAACAATAGGTGAGCCCGCCTGGGCCGAAGTACTGGTTCTCCTCCCCAGTTGTATCCCCGATCAAATATCTCACGCTCCCAGGACACTCTTTGAGTTGGTAGAGGTGGGATCCTTCGCCGAGTACGAGAGGAAAACCAACCTTGAACGGTAAACTGATTAAATAAATAAATAAATAAATAAATACATACATAAATAAATAAATAAGTAAAATTGTTTGCTGCAGGCAATGTCCTTTGCTTCTTTCAATGTAATCAGAAAACTTACATACTTTCTTCGTCGTGTTCGGTGCTTTTAGGCTATTGCAGCTATCTCTTATATTCGACTGCCTAAAGTGACTGGCCAATTTTGGGGGTTAATTTTCCCTTACGCTATTCTCGTATTACTTTTTCGAGGACACTGTTGAAGAGTAACTTTGAGTGTCCGTCTGCTTGTCTTACTCCTGTTTTGATTTTTATGGTTTCTCAGATTTCCCCCATAAATGTATCTTCGGACTTTGTATCTTTTTTTTTATTTTTATGATTGCATGCGCTTTGCGCTCTAAACCTTGTTCTTTCTTTATATTATTATACAATGCCCTAGCGTCAATTGCACTCTAATGGAACTTCAAGTTGAAGCATTCATCACAGTGAGATTGTAGTGTGGTCACTGCCCGTGACGACTTTACAAATGTTTTCACTCCCTGCACCCTTTTGCTACAACTGTATTTCACAAGGGACTCTGTGGCCGAGTCCAACTGTCAAAGTAAGTGACAGTTCCGCTCTGTCAAGGAGAGAAAGTTTCTATGAGTCCCGCTTTAAACATCACGAGGGGACGGGTTCAGCGTTCTGCACTGTGGGATTCCCCCTTATGGGGCGAGGACTCGGAAGATTGCGACCGTCACTTTAAGGTGCTGAGATACACCGAGGAAGTAAAACAGGCTAGCGTATTGACTTTTGGTCCAAAGGGGACCGAGTTCGATTCCGGGCCGAGTCGGAGATTTTAATTTCCTGTAGCTCAGGTAATGGGCGTTTGTGCCTTCTTCAGCATTAGATATCATCCTAGTCAGTGCCCTTCCTTACAAACGCGCAGTTAAGTGGAATGGACTATTATACACAACCTCTCAATCCTAATATGTTGACACAGTCGCAAGATTACTTTCGGCTTTATAATTTTTGGATTTGTAGTTTGCTTCTTGTCCGCCTCTGTGGTGTAGTGGTTAGCGTGATTAGCTGCCACCCCCGGAGGTCCGGGTTCGATTCCAGGCTCTGCCACGAAATTTGAAATGTGGTACGAGGGGTCCACTCAGCCTCGGGAGGTCAACTGAGTAGAGGTGAGTTCGATTCGCACCTCAGCCATCCTGGAAGTGGTTTTCCGTGGTTTCCCACTTCTCCTCCAGGCAAATGCCGGGATGGTACCTAACTTAAGGCCACGGCCGCTTCCTTCCCTCTTCCTTGCCTGTCCCATCCAATCTTCCCATCCCTCCACAAGGCCCCTGTTCAGCATAGCAGGTGAGGCCGCCTGGGCGAGGTACTGGTCATTCTCCCCAGTTGTATCCTCCGACCCAAAGTCTGAAACTCCAGGACACTGCCCTTGAGGCGGTAGAGTTGGGATCCCTCGCTTAGTCCGAGGGAAAAACCGACCCTGGAGGATAAAGAGATTAAGAAGAAGAAGAAGAAGTTTGCTTCTTCCTGGTAAACACTATAATTTTACATTTATTAACATTTAAGTATAAATTATTAGTCAATCAATCAATCAATCAATCAATCAATCAATCAATCAATCAATCAATCAATCAATCAATCAATCAATCAATCAATCACTACTGATCTGCATTTAGGGCAGTCGCCCAGGTGGCAGATTCCCTATCTGTTGCTTTCCTAGCCTTTTTCTGAATGATTTCAAAGAAATTGGAAATTTATTGAACGTCTCCCTTGGTAAGTTATTCCAATCCCTAACTCCCCTTCCTATAAATGAATTATTTGCCCTAATTTGTCCTCTTGAATTCCAGCTTTATCTTCATATTGTGATCTTTCCTACTTTTATAAACGCCACTCAAACTTATTCGTCTACTAATGTCATTTCACGCCATCTCTCCGCTGACAGCTCGGAACATACCACTTAGTCGAGCAGCTCTTCTTCTTTCTCTCAATTCCTCCCATCCCAAACTTTGCAACATTTTTGTAACGCTACTCTTTTGTCGGAAATGACCCAGAACAAATCGAGCTGCTTTTCTTTGGATTTTTTCCAGTTCTAGAATCAGGCAATCCTGGTGAGGGTCCCATACACTGGAACCATACTCTAGTTGGGGTCTTACCAGAGACTTATATGCCCTCTCCTTTACATCCTTACTACTCACAACATTACACCTATCACTAGTCATCCTCATCACCTCGGCTATGTACTGTTTGATATAACTTTGCATTGTCAGCAAGCAACGCTAAAGTGACATCATCATACTCTAAAGGCTAAGCCTTGTTGCTACAGCCATACATGTCTATCTTGAGCCAGGTCTTGCAGTTCATTCTCTGAAGCAGGTTCTTGAAATATGGTACTCTGGGTAGTCCTCTTCCTCTTCTCTCTGCAATTCTTCCTTCAGTGATGTTACAAAAGAACTCTTCATGCCGCAGAATGTGACCAATAAATTTTATTTTCCGTTTTTCAACTTCAGTTACCAGATCCTATCTCTCTATTGCTCTTCATTTCAGTCCAACTTATCCTCTACATTCTTCTCCAGATCCACATTTCAACTGCCTCTAGTCTTTTCTTTTCCTACTCTCCTAATGTTTAGCTTTCCCAACCGTACAGAAGCAAGTACATACCGACTAATATGCCAGAGATCAATGATAGGGATGGGTACAGGAAAAGGATTGAGAGTCACCAGTGGAGTAGACAAGAGAAGAGGATACTGAATATCTCGGAAGAAGAGCGGGAGAGAAGAAGAGAAAGGATGAAGAGGTTCTGGGAGGACAAGAAGAAAATGCAATCCATGAAGGAGCTGTCCGTGGTCCTACAGAGGCCGTAACGCAAGAAGAAGAAGAAGAAGAAGAAGAAGAAGAAGAAGAAGAAGAAGAAGCACGCTCCATACAAAGGTTTGTGCAAAGGCCTCCCGAGTTTGGATATCTATATGTCTGTTGGCCAGCATATTATTTTTATTTTGGAAGGCTCTCTTTGGCATTGCTATCCTTTTTATGACTTATGATATGCTCCGATTATCACTCGTGATTAGGGTTCATTCCACGTTAGGAAAACTATTGCTCTTATGACGACAGGGTTGCCATATCGAACGGCTCTGCGCAACACAATCACGGGGAATCGGTGGCACATAAATCTGTGAAATTCAATATTTAACTTCAAGATAACAAGAGGAATAAACTAAGCTGCAAATAATTTGTATGAACTAAAGGGGACGGGGAGTTCACAAGGGCTATTTTTTGGTTTGTACAGAATCAGAGGTAAACTACGGCGCATATAAAACCTCAGCATTGAAGTGTATGGTAAATCGGCGGAGAAAAAAGACAACTAATATTTGTATGGGATCGAAGGGTGAAGGATGCATATAATAAATTTCCTCAGACGGGCTGAGTGGCTCAGACTGTTGAGGCGCTGGCCTTCTGACCCCAACTTGGCAGGTTCGATCCTGGCTCAGTCCGGTGCTATTTGAAGGTGCTCAAATACTTCAGCCTCGTGTCGGTAGATTTTCTGGCACGCATAAACTCCTGCAGGAAAAAGTTCCGGCACCTCGGCGTCTCTGAAATCCGTAAAAGTAGTTAATGGGACGTAAAAGTATTCTTCTCCTTGTCCGTTTCACCCTCTTTGGGGTACGATAGATCTATCAATGGTTAGTGAGTCGTGTTTTCCTGTCCTCCCAGTACTTTTTCATCCTTTCAGATCTTGCCTTCCTCTCTTCTTCAGAAATTCTGTATCGTCGTTTGGGCTTCACCCTGTTCTGAAACCTCTTTATTTTATCTTTGGTTATTTTCTTTGCAGATCCATCTACAAGCATATCTTCTGTAATTTGGAATTCTCGTAGGTCCTTCTCAGTTTCCTTAAACCAGTTCGGCGTGGTTTTCTTATTACGGAAATAGTCGAAGATTCTTTTAGTTATCCTTTTCGGATCCATTCTTAGGATGTGGCCATAGAGGTCAATTCTCCTTTTCCTTGTTGTGTCGGAAATCATTTCTGATTTCCTATACAGGGTTTCATTGCTGATGTGTGAAAGTTCGTTATTATGGAATTTGGGGCCTAGAATTTTTCGTAGTATTTTTCTTTCCTTTATCTCCAACTTTTCCACTGGACCATGTGTAGTTATAGATAGAGTTTCTGCAGCATAAAGGGCTTCAGGCTTGACTACTGTATTATAATGTCTGATCTTGGAATTCCACGAGAGGGATTTTTTGTTATAGGCGTCTTTCGTAAGCTGGAAGGCTGTTTCTATTTTGGTTCGTCGAGATTACATTGCTTTCTTCTCAAGACCATTCCAACTGATCCATTCACCAAGTTATTTGAAATTATTTGAAAGTATTATTATTATTATTATTATTATTATTATTATTATTATTATTATTATTATTA
Organism: Anabrus simplex; assembly: GCF_040414725.1. Lineage (NCBI taxonomy): Eukaryota > Metazoa > Arthropoda > Insecta > Orthoptera > Tettigoniidae > Anabrus > Anabrus simplex. The sequence goes on along the minus strand of NC_090274.1, from coordinate 18,580,983 downwards.
TTATTATTATTAAATTTCACCAGGCAACGCGGGGGTACTACTGCGCTGTCGTATCGCTGAACAAAAGACAATAGTAAAAATTAAATGCGGTCTTAAAGGAAACAACGGTAATTAAAATACGCTTAAGAAAGAACAGCTAAATAACAAAACCAAGCATAAACAAAACAAATTTTTGTATCAGTACAAGTTATGCCATGACTTATCGCTGCACACCACAGCAACAAAATCTTCAGTAACAACTTCTGTACAGTACGAAAAAAATACAACACACACACATACTATGGAATATACAACCAAAGTAAAATATCTGCCATTAGACAACTTTATGGTCTCACGCAACAGAAGATTATTATAACAGAAGACACGTACCCACTGATTTACAGCCTGAAAACACACATGCAATAAAGAAACATTGAACGTGACTTCACTACAGAAGTGAGCTGCCCGCGGTCCACAGGTGTTTGTACCAGAGCAACATAGAAGGCAAATGAAGCAAGGCAATGAAGCTATGGCTGTTCCCGCCATTGTACTTCCTCCCTACGAATGTATTTATGAAAAATATAATGTTGTATAGTTGTTTTAATATCTCACGGGCAAAAATGCCTCATCCTTTTTATCTATCTTTCATAATACATTACAAAGTACAGTATAATGTCTCTTAATCACGAGGAATTATGGGTGTCTCAGAGGGGGTATGTTCACTCGTTGTAGGTCCGTAAGAGCAATACTGTTTTCTTAACGTGGAATGAGCTTGCAAAACTGTCTCAGTTGTTCAATTTCATCAGGGCCAATTTTGATGTGTGTTATAGGATCAGAAACAGAAGGGAGCCAAGATGGGACCCTTGTGGGACAACAGAAGTACTAAAGCTTTTAAAAATATCATTTCTGTAGTAATTTCGCAAACACGTATAATATAATCAGAAGGATGCTTATATGCAACACATGTCAAGCTGACTGGCCTGTAATTATCCGCTGTATATTTATCACCTTTTCCTTTCTTTATCGCCACCGTCGATAGTCTGATGATTTTGACGAATTGTCTCTTGAATGTAAATCAATTGATGAACCAATCAAGTGCCGATTACACTGTCGGTCTGTTAGGTCTGCTTCCTTAACAAAATAAATGAAATGATATGATACGAATGATTGATTCCTGAGTATTCCTTTATGAAAGAAAACCAGGAACTAAGTTAATATAGTAATTGAATGAAGTCCTCTCGCCCGCCTGCCAACTGTTGTTCGTGTCGTTCCGTGATTGGCCGTTATTCTGCGGCGGAACATTTATCAGTGTCGGAGAACAAATGACGCGTGACCCACGTATCTATCGAGATGAAAGAGAATCAATCTAAGCCACTCAGGACAGTCGATATTCTCTTTACTGCACAGAGGTTAACATGTGTCTTTATCTCTGGAAGTATGGCTACATCGATTGTATTTCCACCATTATTATAATAGCTATTTAAATATCGGCTTGCATTTTCTCGGTGAAATTCATGTTTGTTGTAGCCGAAAGAAATGTATGATTACAAAGTAATAAATACCGTTTTAGTAACTTCCTGTGCATTATCCAATATAATTTATGTATCTATTAATAAACAGAATATTTTTTTCTAACGATTAACATAACTACAGGAACAGTCTTAAAACTGGCATTTATCTAAATCATTACGTACCGTGCCAACAAATGCCCATTTTAATCATTTTAAAAAAGGTTGAACACTGAACTTGAAAGGAGGGGAGGAAATATACTCAACAACATCATGATAGGCATTATTAAAGACTCGTTAAGTATTCTGCACCATCACCTTTATATTTCATATTAATTATCAATCTAGTTCACTTTGTGTGATAATCTCCTATGAATGTGTTGCATTTTCATTTCATAAAGTATGAGTACAAGCAGTTATTTATTTGTGCTTACGAATAATTTATTATTTTTTTCCAAATTGTAACACTATAATGTTCTTATGAATATATACACTTATGTAAACAATTCATTGATTTAACTATACTTTGAATTAGATCTTTAAAGAAACAGGAGATTGTTCGCTTTACACATGGATATACCAAGAAAAAATATATATTTTCTAAGCACACTAAAATATAAACGAACATTTGAATATTTCATTCTAATTCGAAATCCCCACCCCCACCCCGAAATATACATTTCTTAAAGTTCGTCGTGCTTGAAAGATCTTTAACTGGCAGTCTTCAAAAATGGTGGTGGTCTTGATTATTGTTTTAAGAGAAAATACAACTAACACTAATCGGAGAGAAAAAATGGAAGGGATCCGACACTTCAAAAAATGAAGATGAAGGGCCACGAAGGGGGTGAAAATGAAAGATTCTCTAGGCCTCGAGTGCTCTAATACCGTCGGGGTCGGAAAATAACAAGAGTTGACCAAGGGAGGTCGGATAGGATAAATAAAAGTGAAAAGCCTGTCACAAGTAAGGGGAAGCAATACCAGGACTCAGCTAATGGGCCCGTGGTTGCCAATCCACGCTCCCAAGTTGAGAGCCCGTGGGGCACCTTTTAGCCGTCTCTTACGCCAGGCAGGGGGTACCATGGGAGTTATTCTACCGCCCCATCCAGAGGGGATACAGTCTTCAAAAAGGATAATATTCAACAATTCGCATCAATTAAGAATACTCATATAAGGCAGTCGCTATCTGTGGAATGAATAATCGTCTTTTCTACAGTGAAACTTTGTTACCGAGCTCGATAGCTGCAGTCACTTAAGAGCGGCCAGTATCCAGTAATCGGGAGATAGTGGGTTCGAACCCCACTGTCGGCAGCCCTGAAGATGGTTCTCCGTGGTTTCCCATTTTCACACCAGGCAAATGCTGGGGCTGTGCCTTAATTAAGGCCACGGCCGCTTCCTTCGCATTCCTAGGCCTTTCCCATCCCATCGTCGCCATAAGACATATCCGTGTCGGTTAGACGTAAAAGAAAACTTTGTTAAAATTATTCCAGTGACTTGGAACATACAAACAAAGTTTTGAAACGATGTACACTTGTCCAATAAACTTGCATATACTTGTGTTAAGTTAGTAACGTGACAAACTTGTAGGCCAATTTGTAATTCAAACTCGTTCTAAAAACATACAGACGCACCTTTTCTTTGGCAAAGGGTGGATAAGTGCCTCATGATGTCTCTTCTTCTGGTAACATCATTCTTCTCTCATCAACTCGGTTCAATATCTCTTTATTTGGGATCCGATCTACTCATCTCACTTTCAGCATTCTTCTATAACAATACGTTTCAAACGCCTCTATTCTCTTTTTTGAGTTAGTTATTGTCCATGTTTAACTTGCACAGAATGCTACAATCCCCACAAAACGCATTAAAAACATGTATTTAACATGCATATTTATGTTCGAAGTGAACAACTTTATTTTTTCTAAGGAAGGCCTGACTACAAACTAGAGGCGGAAAACTATCGATAGTGCTATCGATAGTTATCGATAGCGACCACTATCGTATGATATCGATAGTCAGTTGCCTACTATCGATAGTCAACAATAGTTGTTTTTTCCCTCATTGGCTTATTTTATACCCTAACAGAAATTGTACCGCAGTTTGCAATTAACTGGTGAGGAGTTTGTTCCAATTCAAAGGTGTGCATTTAAGTATCTCTGCGTACCTGCGACTTCAGTGCCGCCAGAAAGACTATTTAGCATTTTGGAAGGTGGGATTCTCCATTCAACCTAACCTTAGTTGAGTTGGTACCAATACGGGACGAAAAATCAGATTTATAAGTTGTCAGAGATTGTATGTTGGCGAGAAAAGATTTTAGGTCAAAGACTTATGAAAACAACTGAAATCTCTCCTGGCAGCTGTTGAGAATGCTATAAAACATTTTTCCAAAGATATTACAATACCCAAGAAAATGTCGGGCGTTCGCAAAATGAACACTGCAGCTGAACAAGAATTTCTCGGGCGGCCACGCCGCCACGTTATGGGCAAGCGCGTGCAGCCCGAGAATATCTCGGAAGTGCCACTGAAGAGATTTATGAATGATTCCGATTTGAATTTCAGAAATTACATGGCATGAAATTGTGCTATGTAATGATTTTTTGTAGATTGTGTTCAATAAATGTTCTATTTTCAGGCATAATGGTATGATTCGTTCCACTTTTTTAAAATGCTGTTCATTCGGGGCGTCGGCCTATAGAGATATTTTACTCCTACTTTCACCACAGGATATGAACCTGCGTGTAATCGGAATGGAGGAAGTATAAAGTGTTGAATGTGAGGAAAGGAACGTTAAGGACGACACAAACACCCAGTCCCCAGGCCAGGGATATTAAGAATTTAAAATTAAACACCCCTGACCCAGCCGGGAATCGAACCCGGGCCACCGGGTGACAGGCGGAAGTGTTGCTCCCTACACCGCGGGGCCGGACAAACTATCGATTACTATCGATAGTAGAGCTCATAATATCGGAAAATATCGATGGCGATTACTATCGATAGTTTGTCGCCTCTACTACAAACTTTCTTTAAAACATATCTTTGTTCTGGCGCTTTCTACTCACAGAAGGTTGATGATCGTCATGGAATAACTTTTCCTATTTATCGTCTTCTATTATTCCATATTCCCCACCATTCCACAATCATTTGTACGTAGCATTTCGGGATGACATATGAACAGAAGTCCATAAATTAGTTCCGTTGCGATCCCGAGTGTTAATTGTACATGAAGTGTCCAGAAAATGAGAAACTAGATTTAATGTTTACTCTGTGCTAATTGGATATATTGCCGTGTCGTGTCCCGGTCAGCTGAAGTGGTGGAGCGCTATTGTTATGGCCAGTGGTCATTGCTTGGACAATGTGACGCAATCACGCCTCTCACACTCCCATCTGGTGCCATAACAGTGAAGCAATTATGTTGACCACAAGGACACCATCTGGTTACATCTTGGTTTACGATCGGCCGCTGAACCTTATCCGTCGTAAAGATGTCACGCACGCGGATTAACACCTAACTATAATATCATATTGACAACACCAAACATGACTTCATTATTATAAAGATGTCAGAGGAACCAAGTTACGAGCTTCGTGACAACAATATCAATTCTCCAAATCCAAACATCGTAAATTCGTGCTGAAGTATTGAATATCTGCAGAGTAGGGGAATATTCTGGCATCCCGGCACTCCGGGGTTAGCCGTGAAGGTGCAGTGTCATCTAAACTATAAATATACTGTACCTTCTTAATTGTTCCATCTTGCCAACGTTTAAATACCAAAACGTGTAATTCTGAAACTCTATCACTTACTCTAGAACGTGGAACATATACAGTAGTATACTAGCGACACGTCTCGTCTTTGCATGTGAGCGGTTTTGAATTTATAGTAGCAGGCATTGCAAGATTTCCTTGTAGACAACATCAGTTGCTTTCCTGCCTGCGTGTTAACTCGTCCGAAACCATCTTGTACTTTCACTAAAAGTGCGATAACTTCTAAACTAATCATGCAAATTCCATCGTGTACTGACTTTCCTATCTGTTAAGGCGCAGATTTTATCTTGAGCTCGAATGATAACTTTTTCTTCTCCTAGTGGTTTTCCGACACCTGTGGGGTCGCGGGTGCGAAGTGTATCGCACATGTGCATTTGGCTCTCTTTTAAGGCCTGATGCCCTTCCTGACGCTAAATATAATAATAATAATAATAATAATAATAATAATAATAATGTTATTTGTTTTACGTCCCGCTAACTACTCTTTTACGGTTTTCGGAGACGCCGAGGTGCCGGAATTTAGTCCCGCAGGAGTTCTTTTACGTGCCAGTAAATCTACCGACACGAGGCTGACGTATTTGAGCACCTTCAAATACCACCGGACTGAGCCAGGATCGAACCTGCCAAGTTGGGGTCAGAAGGCCAGCGCCTTAACCGTCTGAGCCACTCAGCCCGGCCCTGACGCTAAATCTACGTGGGGGGATGCATTTACTATTGCGTGTTTCTGTGGTGCTTTGTCTGAATATGAAGAAGAGAATGATAGGACAAACACAAATACTCAGTCCCTGAGCCAGAAGAATTAATCAAATGCCATTAAAATCCCTGGACCGGTCGGGATTTGATCAATGACACGAAACACTTAATGTTCTCTGTAATCTTCTGTCAATCAAAGCAAGAGGACAACATCGTATTGATGTATTTGAAATATGATACTGCAGACGAATGCTTCGGACTCCGTGGACGGGGAAAAGGACGAACGATTCCGTAATAAAAGAACCAGGAATGCAGAAAAGACTCTCCACTATGCGAAAGGCAGAAGATAGTGTCTACTATCAGTCTTGAGCTTAACGACCTTCAATCTGTCGTAGTCTAAGATTGCTTGACAGAGGAGTGTGTTGGCTTCACAAAACTGTTTTCGCCTTTTGACAGGAAAATCCTGGCATCCCATCACTCAGAAAACAATTGTGAGGGGTATCGCGGGGTGGAGATAGTGGATGTGAGTACAGACACTCACACACCTTAACACAGCTTGTAAGCCAGGCAGAATTAACAAACATAATAAAAACATTCTCAATTATTAAGAAAATTCATTACTGATTAAACAGGAAACCACTTTTCCTTTTGCAAACATGTTTCTCGGCCATCACCACCCATCAACAGCTGCTAATTTCAGATAATAGTAATGTTGTGCGGCCTTATTGCAGGTCTCTCGAGTTGACCCCGTATAGGTGATCTGCGTGTCTGTGAGGATGGGGCCCTACCTGTGATGAATTCTAACGCTAAAGACGGCACACACACCCAGCCCTCGAGCCTTCGGAATTGACCAATGAAGGTTAAAATCCCCGTCCCGGTCGGAAATCGAACCAGGGAACCCCTAGGCGAAAGGCCAGCACACTAACCACTTAGCTATGGAGCAGGACACTAATTTCAGACAACCCTGTGGATGGGGCGCTAGAATAACATCTACGGTATCCCCTGCCTGTCGTAAGAAGTGACTGAAAGGGCTCTTGACTTGGGAGTGTGGGCTGACGACTACGGCTCCCTTAGCTGAGTCCTGACATTGCTTCCACTTACTTGTGTCAGGTTCCTCATTTTCAACTATCCTATCCGATCTCACGGTCAACTTTCGTTCTTTTCCGACCCCAACGGTTTTACGTGTGGAGGTCAAGGGAATCTTTCATTTTTACGCCTTTCGTGGCCCTTGTCTTTCTTTGGCTGATACCTTTATATTTCGAAATGTGGAACACCTTCCACATTTTCCCTCTTATCAGTCTTAATAGAGGATGGTTGCTCGGTTGTACTTAATCTTAAAACAATAATAACCACCGTCGCTAATTTCAGATGGCTACGAGCCATAAGACATAGCCTCCACGGTTGCTAGGTAACATTGTCTGACCATCCATCCATACCTTACATCACAGCCTGCACGGTTGCTAGAGTTCCACTTCCATCACGCTAACTTCTGTAACGCAAATTTCCAGGTGATGCCCAGCTGTAAGACGTATTTATATCAAAATTAGGAAGAAAGAAGGCGGCGTTTAGCACAGTGTGTGACTTGATTGAACAGGAAGAAAAGCCAAACCTTTCAATCCGTCATTTGATGCTGTGCTCCTTAATACGTTTCTAACATCCTTAAAGTTGAAATGGACGGTTTAACAGACGATAGAGGTTCCAATCTCTAAGCCTGTCATGGTCAAATGGATGTTAAATGTAACCAGAGCTTTTCGACAAAAGTACGGCCACTTCACTTTAGAATTGATTTAAATACGTATTATCATTCTATTATAAACAAGTAGATTTCGTTTGTATACTTAATAGGAATGAAATATTGAAATCGTGTGTTGCGCATTACGTTTCTACCAAGACTAGTGTCCAGAAGTCAAGATTTAATCCTTCTTAAATTGTTTGATTTTTCCAGAATTTTGCGTTCCCCTCGAAACGCCTCTGCGACTAGAGCTCACTCTACATCTGCCCCAGTGTGCAGCTGAGGATGTTAATGAGATGGCTTCCAGTACAAGATAAAAGAGAACTCCCTGTTTGTTTCCCAGATACATTGTAATGCTGGGCTTTTGTTTTCGCCACGTTTAGGAACTTAACTCTTGTTTGTTTTGGGATGAAATGCTGTGAATTGGGAACCAGCTGCTCTCCTTTCTCGCTAAGCTTCTCACAAGCTGACCGGCACAGGGTTTAAGAGCTACTCTGGATTTTGCTGGAAAACCAACATTTCAGTTCTGAATGATGGCGAGAGGATTTTAAGTAGTAGACTGTTGATGTTGTGCTTGCAATTGATCAGGTTTAATTTAGTAGAAAAGAAAATGGCGGTAAGGTCTCATTATTGTATTGTTGGGAGATCAGAAGAATGCACATGCCCGGTGAGGTACGGGGCGAAGGGGTTTTCACCAGCAGAGCCAGTGACGTAATGGTTGTCATAGCAACTCGGCTACTACCCAGGCTGCTTTATATTATCTTCTACTGACAGCTCTTCGTTCTTGTCGGTTGTAATCCAGCTAACTGCAAAATGTGAGTCAATGTTTTCGTGTAGCAGTTAGAGCAAATAAGAGCCGATCTGTCTGGGCAGAACAGGAAGTTCGTGCTTGCAGGCCACATTCGTAGACTTACTTATCACTAGAGCCCGGATTTCCATGCACTATCAAATGTCAAAATATGCACAATGAACTGGAAAATATGCACCATCAAAATTCAGTTCCTTTTGATACATTGTACAAAAACTAATTTCTCCAAATTGTCTTGATTTAATAATAAATTTTATTGCGCACAATGTGCAAAATTTACATATTACATCAAGTAAATTACAATTCACTCAAGGAGCCCTTTGTTCAGAGCAAAATTGCTTCAGAGAGACTGTTCTTTGCACAGTACACATACACACTCCTGGCTGGCCCGGTGGTAGGACTTCTTGGCACAGATACGGTGATGAAAGCCGTGTATTGCAAAGCGTGTCACCTACAAGTCTCCGGGACGACCTTCTCAGTACACATAAGGAAGAGATTAGCTGCTGCACTTAGAAGCATAAGTGAAATCAAACATCTGCAAAGAATGTCGCTGGAGACGGCCATGAAACTTTTCCAAGTCAAAGTGCTACCAACGCTCACATACGGATTAGAAGTAATATGGGAGTACCTATCATGTAAACAGCTACGAGAACTGGAAAGCATGGAACCGAGATACCTTAAGAGGGTCCTAGGGGTGTCTAAATTCACCCGATCCCGGTATGTATATGTTTTAGCACGGGAAACCTTCTTGATAGAGGATTTAAGACTACAAATGCCTCTACAGCAAACTCCGGCATACGAGGAGCTGTTACGAGAACTACGAGAGAAAAGGGACTCGATCGAGGAAAGCTTTTACAGTACAGACGCACTGATAAATGAGGATTGGATGAAAGAAGAATATGAGTTGAGACAATTGTCTCGATTTAAGCGGACAGTACATTCTTAAGCACCTTTCTACGCCACAAGAAGTGACAAGTGCATACTTAAATGAAGACATTTGGTCCCAAATGACGTCAAATTGTACGTCATTGCATTTTCACCAGTCTTTTATAAGCTTGACGAATTCAAAATCAAGATTGGAACGGGTCATTTTGTTCTGCTCATCTCTAGTTGCCGCAGATACTTCTCCGTGTGATAATTGCAGATCCTCATGTCTTCAACAACTGCGAAGGATTGAAGTTGCGATAACAAAGACGAGTGATGAGTGAGAGTTCCGGGTAGGAAATTCCAGGATAACAACAGAAAGTTCAGTAAGCTGCTATCTCAGAAACGCGGCGTCCTAGATGTGTGCTATAAGTTTTGTTCGTCTAACAGAAGAAAAATGAGCCGTCATCTAACAATGCAGAATTTACGGTCCAGCAATTTATAAATGGGACACCTTCTTCCTAAGAATTACAGAGATCGACGTGGGGTTTTCCAGCTTACGTCAATGTTTAGAAATAGAAATATATTTATTTAAAGTTAATTACAAGTAGGACCAGAGGTCCCTTTGGCTGTAACTAACTGCCACTTTAACTTAAATGTATCACCTAACATACAAAATCTAATAAAAGAATACATAATAAGCGTAAGATACATTTTCCTACTGAGGATATAAGGTAAGGTAAGGGTTATTCTGCCCGAAGGCAGGTCTGGAGCTCCGCAGAGGTGTTTCTGAGCCGGAGTTTCCTTTCCGCTCCTCCATTCCCTTACCCCCCCCCCCACCAACAGCGCGTGGCAACCCATCCAACTCCTGACCACGCCCAATGTTGCTTAACTTCGGAGATCTCACGGGATCCGGTGTTTCAACACGGCTACGGCCGTTGGCTTGAGGACATAAGAATAAGATTAAAAACTAAACATCTAGGAGATTACAATAATACTTTTAACATTTCATAAACATGCACTATACCTACTAACAAGGAAAAGAAGAAAAAGAGAAATCTAAGAATTTTAAAGCCGAGGATGGATTAAGAGTATAACTGAGCATCTAAAATGTAATAATAATAATAATAATAATAATAATAATAATAATAATAATGTTATTTGTTTTACGTCCCACTAACTACTTTTTAAGGTCTTCAGAGACGCCGAGGTGCCGGAATTTAGTCCCGCAGGAGTTCTTTTACGTGCCAGTAAATCTACCGACACGGGGCTGTCGTATTTGAGCACCTTCAAATACCACCGGACTGAGCCAGGATCGAACCTGCCAAGTTGGGGTTAGAAGGCCAGCGCCTCAAACGTCTGAGCTACTCAGCCCGGCCATCTAAAATGTATCTAGGGGATTATGATATTTCGTGCTATTTAATTAATTTTGTATACATTCATTTACATGGCTTAATAAGTGGAAAGGTAGCGGTATTTGAGAGATTTTTTTCTGAGTTCCAACACTACTTTGCTGTATTTCATATAGTTTGAGATCGTTGTATAATTGAGAGGCAGTGACAATGAACGACTTACTGCACTTTACCGTACGATGCTGTGGAACCTGAAGGGTGTTAGCTGCAAACCTATTGTCCCGATCATGCACTTGACCCATCTGGAGCAACAGATAAGAAAGTGCTTTGTTAATTGGTTTGAAGGATCTCTACCGTATGTATTACATTTGGTTTCTCGTTTTTCAATAATAGAAATACAACGTGGAGAAAAATGGTCCCAAATTCTACAAAACAACATTCATAAAAGGCACATCATTCAAGTTAACATTATATATGCGCTTAAGTCAGAAGAAAAGTCATATTATGCAAACGACCAAATATTCGCTATAAAATCCAAAATTTTCAAAATGAATGTTCTCCTAAAATGGCCAAAACATTCAAACATGCAGGGAAAAAGAACGATATTTGGAATCATTGCCTAAATCATAAAACGAATATAAGTTTGAGAAGTGTAACTAGCATGGGCGCCCGCAGGATCTTTTCCGGGGGGGGGGGGGGCACATTAACAATTTTCTTGAATATGAAAACCAATATAACGTCAGCAACTTTAAATTGTTTACCGAAACTTCCAGATATAACTTATGCTAGATGACTGTCAGTAATTTCAGTTTATGAAATAATCTGGTATAATATTAAACAATTGAACATCAACATCTTTAGAATTCCAGGGGGGGCAAGTGCCTCCCCTCGCCCCCCCTTGCGGGCGCCCATGGTAACTAGCTTATTTAAAAACATGTATTTACATGGAAATCCGGGCTCTGCTTATCACAAATAAAAGACAAAAATTTTTGTGGATAATACATTTTATTCATTATAACGTTGTACACCTGGAATGAGGATAATACTAACTCGGTGCAGTATGGTTCTGTGATATGAGAAATAATTTAAGAGTTCGGGAATAATATTACGAGTAAGCTTCTCTTGTCCTCTAACAAAGTCGTACTTGATGTAGATGCATCTTCATTTACTTCAAAGTGGTTACTTATTGCAAAATTGTTTTCGCTATTTCAATTTCACATAGTAAAGCCTTTTACGCTCTCACGACTCGCCCCAACCGTCGGCTGTCCTGAAAATGGTTTTCCATTCTCCTACACTAAGGCGAATGCCGGGACAGTTCCTAGTATAGGCAAATACAGTAGAGACAATACGCGACACTCAGCGAGATATCGAGGGACAGCTATTAGAGCTCTCTCTAGCGGGTAGACCTGAGAACTACTGATTCTGTCATAAGAGCACGTGTATTTGTGTGTGAAGTTTTTGGTGTTATTTATGCGTTTTCAGTGAGTTGACATAATTAAATAGTAACGTGTGTCATTCCTTGATATCTCCTCTCAATATGAGGGGAAAGGTAAGTGCTGTGTTTGGCTGCAGTAACTATGAAATAGAGAAGAAAGCGCGGTCTTTCTTTCGCTATCCTCGTGACAAGAAACTGTAAGTAATATTGTTTGCATTTATATTCTTCCAGTGACAAAGAGATTTTTATAGTACTTTATAATCTTCTGACCTGCACGACCCATATTTTAACTGGCTTAAAATATAATACGCATATTTTATTGTATAGTGCAACAGTTAACCTTCAATACCGATGTGTTGTTGTAGGTGTGATGTGTGGGTTTTGAAATGTCACAGAAGTGATTTGGATAAGGTGTACAAGAAAGAAGGGACGTTACGCTTATATAAGAATTATAAGATCTGTTCAGATCATTTCCAGGCCAGCGACTTTAAAAATCCTCGACTATACAGCCAAGGGTATGTTACATTTTTACTCTAATTGTACGTAAATATTCCTCAAAGCATCACTAACGACATCATTTTCATACTTTTCTTTCTTTTATCCCTGTTCTCAGATTAAAGCCGGGATTTTATAGATTTTCTTTCTGTTAGTAGGCTTCATGTTAAGAGGAAAATTGTCCAGCTTTTAAATGTTAATTCATTCCATCATGTGTGTAAGGAATGTGCCGATATTTTTATTGACAAGTGTCTTAATGTGATGATACAATGTTTTTAAATGAGGAAAAAGACCAATCTAACCGTAAAAGTTCAGGCAGGAATGCTAAAGCAAAAAAAGTAATGCATAAGTGAAAGATCAAGCCATTTCACAGCAGTCCCTTTCACAACTTGTTTATATGTCTAATTTCAGTCTTTAAATAATAACCTGTTAAATAATCTTTCATCCATTTATCCAGAATTGCTTTAGCAACTTCGAAGTTAATATCTCAATAATACTTTCTTTCTAGACGTAATTTATTTATCCATTTTCGTATATGCATTTCACTGATATTTGAATTTAGCGCGACTTTTCAGGTCAAGTCACAAGGAGCGCCACCGTCGAATTGTCTCCCATTTTAACAAGGCTAAATCCCTAAGTGTCGCGTATTGTCTCTACTGCATTTGGTATATGCCACGGCCGCCAAACCCCTCACCTTCTCCGAGCATCTTCTTCACCGTAACAAATCTCCCGGCCTGAGAGATGGCGTAACCGTCTAAGAGGCCCGCCTCCCCCTTCAGGGGAGGAATGAAAACGTTTTAGTAGTAGTAGTGAATAATAGCAGACGTAGAAGACTGCTGTGGTACAGAAAAAAGAAAATAAACCGTTGCTTTTCCCCTTCAGTAAGTCGATTGAAAGATCTGCCGCATATGCGGGAAAATATTTTTCCACAATTAAGAGAATTAAAACATTTCCTGCCTCTCCACGCATCCCTAGTAAAAAAGAGGTAGGTCACTTAATTTCATTATGGTTGATATAATGGATAATAAAGATAAAATGTCACAATGAGACATGACACGTACGTGTGTGCGTGTGTGACGCAATTGTGGGCTTTAGATAATAAAGGTTTGGAATTCAGATTTCAATTCCATTCAGTTGGCATTTTTACTGGAAGAGTTGAGTTCCTTCCTTGCCCTTCACCCCCGTAAAACGAAGTGCCACTAAAAGTTTCACGGATAGTACCCACCATTAAAGGAACCAAATTTTTTGTCAAACTAGGTTAAGTGATGATGAATTATAGGGTTAAAGTAGAATTATCTAAAAATTTTGTTATTATTTTAATGTTGGATACTTTAGGAGTGGATACCACGCTAGCTATATTGGTTGCTAGGGGTATATGATTGTCTGTTAATTGCTTACAGAATGTCTTATGTTGAGGCTTAACATTGGACATGAAAAGAATAGGTGCTTTGCTGAACCAACGTCCTGCTGGCATAGACATAATGCGTAATTCGCTTAAATGAAGTCTAAATTTGTGGTCCGGTGTTAGTGCGTGATTAAATCTTAATCTAATGATTGTGGTAATGTGCCTTCTAGAGTACAAACCAGGCTTTGTGCAATGGTGTTGTCTGTATTATGAAGCGTTTTTTGGTTATGGAGTAAGAACACTTTCGGTGAAGCGCAAGAGTCAACGATGTATACCATTGTTAGTGGACACGCGACTCTGATTGGAACGTGCGTGTGGCAGATAGGATTTACATATTCTGCGGACCGCAGCTGGTAAAACACAGGCACACTGCAAAGAGATTGCACTCTCGTAAAGTATATACAGACCATACGTCGCGACGGACTCCATGCACTTCAGATATTGTGTTCCTCCCTTAGGAGATGCATCTGAAACTAACTAAATATCAGGCTGTCTCGAAATAGGATAATTTCGTTGACATAAAAAACAGGAGGAATTTAGGAGCTACAGTATATATCGACTGCATTCGTGTACGAGCTTCGGAATCGTTGATCTATTGAGTTCTTCTTCTTTCCTGGCCAGTTAACTGCACTCGTTTCACGGCCGGATGCTCTTCCTAACTCCAAACCTATGTGGAGGGAATGTGCTTACTATTTCGTGTTTCTGTGGGGGTTTATAAATCACTATGTATATTATGATGATCTGTCCCCGACCTACAGGAATTCACCAAACGTAGTTAAATCCCCGACTCGTGCGGGAATCGAACCTGAAACCCTTTTAACCGAAACACAGCACGCTGGTTGTTATCTTTCATGTTCTTCCAGAATTCTTTCATAATGTCGCTATGTTTAGCTCGACGTTCGTCAGCCCATTTTCTCCTAGATCTGCTGGGCTTATCTTCTGAAGCAACTTCCCAAGTGTAGAGCTTATGTCTGAAAGTTTTGCGGTCTTCGACATCTGTAGGTGTGATGTTGGCGTTATTGAGATCAGTTTGGACTTGTTTGATCCAAACCGTTGTCGTCTTTACCGTTTGTAAGTACATCACTATTTTCTTTGTTAGTCGGTTGTCATCTAGCCTCATAATGTTTCCATAAAATTTCAATAGTCGTTTGCGGAAATCTGTTTCAATGTTTGAGTATTTTTCTGTGATTTTGTGCGATTGTAGACGATATCCTTCATCTGTAAGTTTTGGGCCAAGGACTTTTCGGATGATTTTCCTTTCAGCTTACTTGATATTTTCGAGATCCCCTTTATGATTGAGGTTTAAGGTCTCACTGGTATAGAGTGTTTTAGGTTTGACGACCGTCGTGTAATGTCCAATTTTTGTGTTAATTCTTCTTCTTCTTATTCTTCTTGCGTTCCGGCCTTCTAAGGACCACGTTACAATTTCAATTGTTCCTCCTTAGTTGTTCTTTCCTTTTCTTCCAGTATTCTTTCATTGTTTCACTGTGTTTCTTTTTCCTGTCTTCAGTCCACTTTGTGCCTGTTTTCTTTTCATTCCTCCCTTGGAATCCTTCCATTTGTAAGACTTTCTTCCTAAAAATCTTTCTTTCCAATAATTCTTCTCGTATGTTGTTCCTTTCCAGGTCTATCTTGACTTCTTGAATCCAAGTGGTAGTTGATTTCTTTTCCCAAAGGTACTTGAAGATTCGTTTAGTTAGTCTATTGTCATCCATTCTGTAAATGTGTCCAAGAAATAGCAATCTCCTTTTTCTTATTGTTTCTGATACGTTTTCTACGTTCTGGTACATTTCATTGTTACTTCTTAATTTCCAAAACTGTGCAATTCTTAGAGGATCTAATATTTTCCTTATAATTCTTCTTTCTAATATTTCTAATTTACCAAGCTTGTAGTTCAGTGCTAGACATTCGCTGGCATAAAGGCATTCTGGTTTCACTACTGTGTTGTAGTGCTTTATTTTAAGTTTTCTTGATAAGCACTTTTTGTTGTAAGTATTCTTAGTTATACCGTACGCACTTTCCATCTTTTGTATCCTCTCCTCTGTAGCAGATTTTTCTAAACCATTTTCTTGAATTGTCTCAACCAAATATTTGAATTTCTTTACATTTTCTATTTGACCAATATCCGTTACTAAAAACTTTGGGGCACTTTTTATATTCGTCAACAATTTTGTTTTCTCGGCAGAGATTCTCAAGCCTGTCATTATTATTATTATTATTATTACTATTATTATTATTATTATTATTATTATTTTGCTGGCGTGCCCTAATGTTTACGGTGCACTATGTCTTCAGGTATGGACTAGAGCAATCTTGTTACTTTCACTGATCTGTCACAGTCTTATCATTGGCTTTGACAATATGGAAGTGACTGAGGTATGAGCGATGTTAGTAACGCCATTCCTTATGCCGCCAATTCCTGCTATGAATGGTGTGAAAATGTTGCTCATATGGGTCAGTTGGTGCATGCATTTCAGTGAGCCTGGCAGACTGAGATGCAATAGCAACTTCTGGGTCAGTGAGGAAAGCAACGGGAAACTACCTCACTCCTCATTTTCCCAGTACGCCTCTTCAGTGATGCCCAGGCCATCTATGACAACTAATGGTAAAGCTGTTGAGGATCCAACCAGCCTACGGGTTGAGAACTGACCATGCATTATTACTATATTATTATTATTATTATTATTATTATTATTATTATTATTATTATTATTATTATTATTATTAGGCATATTATTATTGCCTGCCCTGTGGTGTAGGGGTAGCATGCCTGCCTCTTACCCGGAGACCCCGGGTTTGATTCCCGGCCAGGACAGGGATTTTTACCTGGACCTGAGGGCTGGTTCGAGGTCCACTCAGCCTACGTTATTAGAATTGAGGAGCTATCTGACAGTGAGATAGCGGCCCCGGTCTCGAAAGCCAAGAATAACGGCCGAGAGGATTCGTCGTGCTCACCACACGACACCTCGTAATCTGCAGGCCTTCGGGTTGAGCAGCGGTCGCTTGGTAGGCCAAGGCCCTTCAAGGGCTGTAGTGCCATGGGGTTTTGGGAGTCTATTATTATTACTATTATTACTCACTTCGAATCACCCATCTTTGGGGTACGTCAGATCAATCAATAGGAGTGCAAAGTCACGGTTTCAGTTACGTATAAACCGTCAGTCGATTCAGTGATTTAGAAGCAATACTGGCCCTAAAACCTACCCAAGAACAGGTGAATTCTAAATATGAAGTTTGGTAGAAATATATCCAGTAGTTTTCAATTTTTAAGAACTCAGACAAAGAAACATTTGCAAGCTGCTTTACGTCGCACCGACACAGGCATGTCTTATGGCGACGATGGGACAGGAAGGAGCTAGGTGTGAGAAGGAAGCGGCCGTGGCCTTAATTAGGTACAGCCCCAGCATTTACCTGGTGTGAAAATGGGGAACCACGGAAGACCATCTTCAGGGCTGCCGACAGTGGGGTTCGAACCCACTATCTCCCGAATACTGGATACTGGCCGCAATTAAGCGACTGCAGCTATCGAGCTCGGTGACAAAGAAACAGGCAGACACCAAAGTTAAAAAGTATGCAGATGGTCATTATTACACCTGAAACGGATAACTGAATGAAGATTTCTCCAACATAGTCAATGTACAGACATGCGATCGTTACAATTTTATTTATATATATTATTATTATTTGGCCGTGCGGTTAAGGGCGCGCAACAATCAAACTGTATTCGGGAGATAGTGGGTTTGAACCCCACTATCGGCAGCCCTGAACATGGTTTTCCATGGTTTCCCATTTTCACACCAGACAAATGCTGGGGCTGTACCTAATTAAGGCCACGGCAGCTTCCTTCCCATCCCTAGCCCTTTCCTATCCGATCATGGCCAGAAGACCTCTCTGTGTCGGTGCAACATAAAGCAAATTACTAAAAAACGTTATTATTATTATTATTATTATTATTATTATTATTATTATTATTATTATTATTATTATTATTATTATTATTATTATTACGGAACATCAGGGAGTGTAATAGGGACCTCATATTTCTATTGCAGCCGCTGGTCCTAGAAAGTATTGAGAATACACAGCGTTCACTTATCACGGAGGAATCGTTCCTACAGCGCCATGATGGAGACAAAGCCACACATTCCCTGGAGATAAACAGTAGCCTACGCTAGAGAGCAGCAGCTACTGTAATCATACTAAAATCTTTTTTCTCGATGACACAATAATCGAGTTAGTTCCCAGACCATTCAGCAATCGAATTAGACACAAGCTACCGCGGTATTGTTTCCCACCAGTCCAGATGCGGCATTATGTTAATAGCCTCGCTAGGGGACGAATAGGGGGTGTGTTCTTTCCCCTCACACCACCTCCGTGTTTAGCTAGTATTATATCACTGCTACTAACATTTATATTGACTACAATTTCGTTTAACCCAAGCTCATTACATTCTGAGCCATTTTCTTTACTTCAGAGCGAATCATGGTAGCCTACATGCCGTGCAGCAGCAACCTCTTTTTCGGGAGGTAGCCGGATCGAACACCGTTTTCCCCCTAAAGATTCGTCATTTTCATTCGTGACAATTTTGCTGGAGATGTGATTTAATTAAAAACCACGAACTCTGCCATCCCTGTGAAATTCTTTAATTCCTCTTTCCGAGGGACGCTAGAAGTCCAGAGTATGGATTTCGTAAATGTTTATCATCGAATAGTGGCAATGCCACAATGCCATACAGATGTTTCTCCGTTACGAATCTGGCAAGCAGCCATTGTTGCCTCGCACCCAGTATGTTGTGTGTGTACCTGTCCAACATGCTTTCCGATTTTTATCTAAGAAAAAATACTACAGCATGAAACAATATTATTTAAAATAGCTTACAATTCATTTTTGCATTATTATTATTATTATTATTATTATTATTATTATTATTATGTCCGACTCGTTGGCTGAATGGTCAGCGTACTGGCCTTCGGTTCAGAGGGTCCCGGGTTCGATTCCCGGCAGGGTCGGGGATTTTAACCTTCATTGGTTAATTCCAATGGCCCGGGGGCTGGGTGTTTGTGCTGTCCCCAACATCCCTGCAACTCACACACCACACATAACACTATCCTCCACCACAATAACACGCAGTTACCTACACATGGCAGATGCCGCCCACCCTCATCGGAGGGTCTGCCTTGCAAGGCCTGCACTCGGCTAGAAATAGCCATACGAAATTATTATTATTATAATTATTATTATTATTATTATTATTATTACTATTATTATTATTTGAGTCATCAGTCCATTGACTGTTTTGATGCAGCTCTCCATGGCAACCTATACTGTCATAACCTTTTCATTGTTATGTAACTACTGCATCCTACATCTGCTCTAATCTGCTTGTCCTATTCATAACTTGACGTCAACCCCTACCGCCTACATACCGCCTACACATCCCACAAAAAAACAACTGAATCAATCAATCAATACTGATCTGCATTTAGGGCAGTCGCACAGGTGGCAGATTCCCTATATGTTGTTTTCCTAGCCTTTTCTTAAATGATTTCAAAGAAATTGGAAATTTATTGAACATCTCCCTTGGTAAGTCATTCCAATCCCTAACTCCCCTTCCTATAAATTGATATTTGCCCCAATTTGTCCTCTTGAATTCCAACTTTATCTTCATATTGCGATCTTTCCTACTTTTAAAGACGCCACTCAAATTTATTCGTCTACTAATGTCATTCCACGCCATCTCTCCGCTGACAGCTCGGAACATACCACTTAGTCGAGCAGCTCGTCTTCTTTCTCCCATTTCTTCCCAGCCCAAACTTTGCAACATTTTTGTAACGCTACTCTTTTGTCGGAAATCACCCAGAACAAATCGAGCTTCTTTTCAAATCCTGGACGTCTTAAATATGTCCTGTCATTCTATTTCTTATTTTCTTCAAATTTAGCCAAATCGATTTCCTCTCACGAATTCCATTCAGTACCTCTTCATTCGTGATTCGGTCTATTCATCTCATCTTTAGCGTTCTTCTCTAACACCACATTTCAAAAGCTTCTATTCTCTTTCTTTCTGAACTAGTTATCTTCCATATTTCACTTCCATACAATGCCACGCTCCAGACGGAAATCTTTAAAAACATCTTTCTAATCCCTATATCATGTTCGAAGTGAGCCTTCCTTGCTTATGTTAGTCTGTATTTTATATCCTCCTTACTTCTGCCATGATTAGTTATTCTGATGTCCAAGTAACAACATTCCTCCACTTCCTTTAAGACTTCATTTCCTAATCTGATATTTCCTTTGCCTGACTTCGTTCTACTGCACTCGATTGCCTTTGTTTGGGACTTATTTATTTTCGTCTTGAACTCCTTACCCAAGACAATGTCCACATCATTCAGAAATTTCTCCAGATCTTCTGCAGTCTCAGATAAAATAACATTGGCAAATCTCAGTTTCGATTTCCTTTCCTTGAATTGTGAGCCCGTTCCCGAATTCCTCTTTGATTTCCTTTACTGCCTGCTCTACATAAACATTGAAAAGGAGGAGGTACAAACTGCACCCTTGTCTCGCTCCTTTTTGGATTCCCGCTTCTGTTTCAAAGCCCTGGATTCTTATCACTGCAGACTAAATTTTATACAGATTGTAGATAATTCTTTGGTCTCGGCATGTACTGATTTTCCAAAAACAATCAGAAACCTTTGTACCAGCTTGAATTTTTGAAAAGTTGTTCACCCTACTTTAGATTTTAGTCCAATGTCATACTGGTGATAATAATAATAATAATAATAATAATAATAATAATAATAATAATAATAATAATAATAATAATAATAATAATCGACCGGGTCTCGTACTTTAAATACCTCGGAGAATTCATCGAACCGACAGGCCTTGAGAAGATCTCACAGCAAAACCGTCTCCAAAAAGTCAAGAAGGCATTAGGGTTACTTCAAAACATCTACAACAAAAAATGCATGTCAAGACAGACAAAAATTCGGCATTACAACACAGTCATAAAACCAACAGTCCTTTACGCAAGTGAAACATTGTCACTTAACAGCAAACAAGAATTAGAAGAAATAAAAAAGCAAGAGAGGAAGATCATCAGGAAAATCCTAGGAGCAAGATATACCCAAGATGGTTACAGGCTACAATCAATCAAAACAACAGAAAAAGTTTCAAACATTGAAATTGACATTAAGAAAAGACGAATGAAATTCTTTGGACACCTCACAAGATTACCAGAAGATCGACTGTCAAAAAGAATATTAAATTATGTTAGCTCACTTAAGAATTCAACACCTTGGCTGGACGAACTTCGAAAGGACCTCAAAAGCGCAAACATATGTGCAACAGACATTTTAGAAAGAGACACCTTCAGACACAAAGTCAACAAGTGGGAAGTTACATCAGAGCAACCAAAGCAAGGACGGTGCAGACCGAAATGGTCGGAGGAACGTAAACAAGCCTTCTCAGAGAGAATGAAAGCCTATTGGAAGAACAAGAAGAACCCAAAGAAAGCTTGATTGAGTTGTTTGCTTAACGTCTTCCATTATTGGGAGAATACGCTAATAATAATAATAATAATAATAATAATAATAATAATAATAATAATAATAATAATAATAATAATAATAATAATAATAATAATAATAATAATAATAATGTTCACCTCATTACCGCAGTTAATCAGTCGTTGTCATTCTGCTCTTGAGGTCACAGGTCCGATTAAGGCCCCCTACACTGACGAAACTTCAAGTAATTTACCATTCGATCATTTATGTGGGATGAGAGGTTGGCGTAATCCCCGGCAGTCGCGTGTAGGCTGCGCTGGTCAGAGTTTCCCACAGTCAGCCCGCACCTTGCTGGGGGACAGCTGAGCACGCGTCTAGAACGTGGGAAGTGTAAACTAATGATTAACAAACACAATTAACTGGAGACCGATCGACTTTAAGTACGGTGCTGTACTCATACTGCAGCACTGAAGGCAAACAATAATAATAATAATAATAATAATAATAATAATAATAATAATAATAATAATAATAATAATATGTCTGTTAGGTTATCAGCCCAGAGGCTGGTTGGATCCTCAAATAGCACCACCAAAGGTTATGCGGTTGTAAGGAAACCGCAAAAACCAATGGCAGCACCAAAATGAGGCATAGGCCCCTACTAGGCAAGACGAGGAGTGAGGTAGTTTGCCATTGCTTTCCTCACTGGGTCAGAAAGTGCTATTGCAGCACGACTGACCCTATGAGCAACACCTTTCATAACACTCAGATGCACTAGTCGTGCTCTGAATATCAATACTCAGCACCACCCATATCGCAGCAGCTTCCCTATTGTCACAGCCATGGATGAGACTGGGACTTCGGTGAAAGCTAGACTTTAATCTGGCCTGTGCCAAGGGATGGATACAAAAGTACTGTATCCATCAAGAAATGGCAGCAGGCTTAAATAATAATAATAATAATAATAATAATAATAATAATAATAATAATAATAATAATAATAATAATAATAAGTTAATAATAATAATAATAATAATAATAATAATAATAATAATAATAATAATAATAATACCGGGCGCGTTGCTCGTGCGGTTAGGGGCGCTCTGCTGTGAGCGTGCATCCGGGAGATCGGGTTCTAATCCCACTGTCGGAAGCCCTGAAAATGGTTTTCCGTGGTTTCCCATTTTCACATCAGGCAAATGCTGGGGCTGTATCTTCATTAAGGCCACGGCCGCTTCCTTCCAACTCCAAGGCCTTTCTTACCCCAACGTCGCTTTAAGACCTATCTGTGTCGGTGCGACGTAACGCCAATAGCATAATAATAATAATAATAATAATAATAATAATAATAATAATAATAATAATAATAATAATAATAATTTTAGGCATCCATGAAACTCTAACCGACACAATTTCCAAGGTCAAATGCATAGGAGAAATCTCCCGGTGTCCGGCAGAGTGACGGACTTCCTCCGTTGCTGTTCAACATCGTTCTTCATAAGGTCACCAAAGAATGGAAAAAAGAATCGAAAAATCGCAACATCTAGAAACCTGTCATGTTAGGAAGAAAACAGAATAATATCAACGTTACGTGCTTGGCTTTTGCTGATGATTTGGCAATCCTCTCCGGAGATGAGCAGACGGCAATTCACCAGATTGAAGTCCTCAAAGAATGTGCTGGGAAAGTTGGTTTACAATTCTCCTTCACAAAAATTGCATTCATGGCTACAAAACACATTCAACCACAAACGTTGGTAACAAAATTCGGCACAATAAACAAGGTTAATCATTTCAAATATTTAGGTGAAATCATTGAACCTCACGTACAGAAACAGCACAAAAACACGTCAACTCAAAATGCGGAAAGCATATGGGAAAACTGAGAACATCTACAACAAAAAATGCATGAGCATTAACACAACAGTTCGACATTACACACGATGGTCGTCAAACCTGAAACACTCTATGCCAATGAGACCTTAAACCTCAATATTATAAAGGGGATCAAGGAAAGATCACAATATGAAGATAAAGTTGGAATTCAAGAGGACAAACTGGGGCAAATATTCATTTATAGGAAGGGGAGTTAGGGATTGGAATAACTTACCAAGTGAGACGTTCAATAAATTTCCAATTTCTTTGAAATCATTTAGGAAAAGGCTAGGAAAGCAACAGATAGGGAATCTGCCACCTGGGCGACTGCCCTTAATGCAGATCAGTATTGATTGATTGAACATATCAAGAAAACTGAAAGGAAAATCTTCCGAAAATTCCTTGGCCCAAAACTTACAGATGAAGGATATCGTCTACAATTGCACAAGATCACAGAAAAATACTCAAACATTGAAACAGATTTCCGCAAACGACGATTGAAATTTTATGGGCACATTGTGAGGCCAGATGACAACCGACTAACAAAGAAAATAGTGATGTACTCACAAACATTAAAGACGACAACGGTTTGGATCAAACAAGTCCAAACTGATCTCAATAACGCCAACATCACACCTACAGATATAGAAGACCGCAAAACTTTCAGACATAACTTGGAAAGTTGCTTCAGAAGATAAGTCCAGCAGATCTAGGAGAAAATGGACTGACGAACGTCGAGCTAAACATAGCGACATGATGAAAGAATTTTCGAAGAAAGAGAAGAATAACAACAACAAATCATAATTTGCTTCATGTGATCTTTTATGGGTCGAAACAAACTAAATAATCAAATTATGAAAGTTTTCACGGCCGGTGTCAATATAATAAAAATCTTCCGGGCTATTATGCCGTGCTCCACTCCTCTCATTTCGTCCAGACGTTTCGAGTACTGCCATGGACGTTCGCACAGACAGGACGGTATCAAGTCGACTAGCCTTCTGTATGATCATTACCAGTAATAAAGCGCAGAGACAACCTCTTGAAAAAGTGGGTATCTATTTACCCGAACCAATATTAAGCCACGGCCAATTGTACAGTATGTTGCACTATCTCGGGCAAGATCGTTTGAAAATGTTACGATCCATGTTCATAAAACTACTGAAAAGGGCAGGCAAAACAATATGACTATATGAGTGACAAGTTAACTGACCTGTTTATAACGAATGCTGCCGAGTAGCACGGCTCCACTAATATATATTTTTATACAGTGACAATGCAACACCAAGGAGGAGTGGTTCGAAAGGGATGAAAGTTGGGGAAAAAACAGAGACGGCACGGAAGAATAATTGAAGTTTATTTCAAACCGATATGCAGGTTACACAATGCGCACGGCATCGACTCAGTAGGATGTAGGACCACCGCGAGCGGCGATGCATGCAGAAACACGTCGAGGTACAGAGTCAATAAGAGTGTGGATGGTGTCCTGAGGGATGGTTCTCCATTCTCTGTCAACCATTTGCCACAGTTGGTCGTCCGTACGAGGCTGGGGCAGAGTTTGCAAACGGCGTCCAATGAGATCTCACACGTGTTCGATTGGCGAGAGATCCGGAGAGTACGCTGGCCACGGAAGCATCTGTACACCTCGTAGAGCCTGTTGGGAGATGCGAGCAGTGTGTGGGCGGGCATTATCCTGCTGAAACAGAGCATTGGGCAGCCCCTGAAGGTACGGAAGTGCCACCGGCCGCAGCACATGCTGCACGTAGCGGTGGGCATTTAACGTGCCTTGAATACGCACTAGAGGTGACGTGGAATCATACGCAATAGCGCCCCAAACCATGATGCCGCGTTGTCTAGCGGTAGGGCGCTCCACAGTTACTGCCGGATTTGACCTTTCTCCACGCCGACGCCACACTCGTCTGCGGTGACTATCACTGACAGAACAGAAACAGAAGCGTGACTCATCGGAGAACACGACGTTCCGCCATTCCCTCATCCAAGTCGCTCTAGCCCGGCACCATGCCAGGCGTGCACGTCTATGCTGTGGATTCAATGGTAGTCTTCTGAGCGGACGCCGGGAGTGCAGGCCTCCTTCAACCTCCTTCAATCGACGGGAAATTGTTCTGGTCGATATTGGAACAGCCAGGGTGTCTTGCACATGCTGAAGAATGGCGGTTGACGTGGCGTGCGGGGCTGCCACCGCTTGGCGGCAGATGCGCCGATCCTCGCGTGCTGACGTTACTCGGGCTGCGCCTGGACCCCTCGCACGTGCCACATGTCCCTGCGCCAACCATCTTCGCCACAGGCGCTGCACCGTGGACACATCCCTATGGGTATCGGCTGCGATTTGACGAAGCGACCAACCTGCCCTTCTCAGCCCGATCACCATACCCCTCGTAAAGTCGTCTGTCTGCTGGAAATGCCTCCGTTGACGGCAGCCTGGCATTCTTAGCTATACACGTGTCCTGTGGCACACGACAACACGTTCTACAATGACTGTCGGCTGAGAAATCACGGTACGAAGTGGGCCATTCGCCAACGCCGTGTCCCATTTATCGTTCGCTACGTGCGCAGCACAGCGGCGCATTTCACATCATGAGCATACCTCAGTGACGTCAGTCTACCCTGCAATTGGCATAAAGTTCTGACCACTCCTTCTTGGTGTTGCATTTGCTCTGTCAGTCAGTGTATATTAGGGTAGGTGCAATTACTTTCAGAGTAATAATAATAATAATAATAATAATAATAATAATAATAATAATAATAATAATAATAATAATAATAATAATAATAATAATTTCGTGTGGCTATTTCTAGCCGAGTGGCAGCCCTTGTAAGGCAGACTCTCCGATGAGGGTGGGCGGCATCTCCTATGTGTAGGTAACTGCGTGTTATTGTGGTGGAGGATAGTGCTATGTGTGGTGTGTGATTTGCAGGGATGTTGGGGACAGCACAAACACCCAGCCCCCGAGCCACTGGAATTAACCCGGCCGACCCGGCCGGGAATCGAGCCCGGGATCCTCTGAACCGAAGGCCAGTACGCTGACCATACAGCCAACGAGTCGAGAACTTTCAGAGTAGAACTTTTGGAGTTCAAAAAATCGGAGGGGCCCCCAAACGGCTATGCCCTGATAGCCAAGCATCCTAAATACGGGCCTGGAAGAGAGATTGTGAGCTGCTCAGGCCACCGCGAGCGAAGAAATATTTATTTATTTATTTATTTATTTATTTATTTATTTATTTATTTATTTATTTATTTATTTATTTATTGCACACTACAGGACTTAGTGTCCCAATTATAGTGGCAACTACGTCAGATAAGCTACAATTAGCATGGTGATACTTATATCTAAACTGTATTCTACATTTTTATCTAATCTCCTATAATACTGATATAAAATATCAAAAGCATTTTTCCTAAAAACTAAAGAACCTTATGTTAATATGGTGGAATAACATACGACAAAGTTAAATGACAAAATAAATGAAGCAATACACGTACAAATATAATATTATAGAATTTCACTTTACAATTTCCCCTATTTTTAGAACTTCATACACCGGCCTGAATGGCTTAGACGGTTGAGGCGCTGGCCTTCTGACTCCAATTTGGCAGGTTCGATCCTGGCTCAGTCCGGCAGTATTTGAAGGTACTCAAATACGTCAGCCTGGTGTCGGTAGATTTACTGACACGTAAAAGAACTCCTGCGGGACAAAATTCCGGCACCTCGGCGTCTCCGAAAACCGTGAAATTAGTTAGTGTAGAACTTCATACAACTGCGTGATGAAGTTCAGTTACAAGCTCGCGCAATGGCAGACTGAAGTCAAAGCCATTATTTTTCTGAATGACACTGTTGAAGATACTACAGAGCCTGTTTACCGGCGGGTTATCATGAGCACACGTCCTGGGATTTTCATTTATAAATGTTACGTTATTTCTGGAATTGAAGCGAGGTACATGGACATTTAGGAGAGACAGTAATTCAGGATTATCAATAGCATACTTTACAATTTTAATAATAAATTTTACTGCATTCTTCCGTCTGCGAATTTCTAAACTCTTCACTCCGAAATGTAAAAGGATATCACTATAGGGTACCATACGGGGATAGCAGCCAGTTTGTTTATAAGAACACTATTTTAAAAGTCCTTTTTGTAATTTTTCAATCTGATAGACATATGATTGACACCTAGGGCTCCAAACGATGCTGGCATATTCTATTTTTGGTCTTACTATGGTATTGAACAGATGAACGCAAGTTTGTGTGTTTCTGAAGGGTTTTATATTCTTGATAATGAATCATAGGGTCTAGTATGACTCAGCTATTACTTTCAGTATATGCGAATTGAAAGTAAGCTCGTGGTCGAATAAAACCTCGAGGTCTTTCATCTCGCAAACCGATCGTAAATCACTGTAAGTGTAGTGAACGAGAGTTTTCCTTCTGGTTCTGTTAACATTCCCTTATTTGGTTGTAAAAATAAGACATTTTGGGAGATGTTCAGGTGAACATCTGACAAGCCTACTTCTAGAGTTAGTAAATTATAATGTACTAAGTCTATGATCCACTCCTAATACTAGCCAAGCGACATCTACAGATACATTTTCATTTTAAAATCTGGTGGAGGTTCGAATACAGACGGCTTGGTAAGAAATCTAGATACCATAAAGATGGTGTTTAATAAATTGCTGATAATCGTAGAACGCAACAAAGCCTGTCTCAGATAACATAGAGACCCAGTTTCTCTCAGGCCAGCAATAAAGTGAAGGGACAAATGGGGTACGCACGTGCCGTGCCTTGCGCTGGTCGTTCGTCCATTGTTGTCCTTCTCCTAAGGCGGTCGCGTGGCGGGCGGTTGGCAGCCTTGCAGACAATGGCGGAGGACCGTGAGTAAGAGGAAGGAGAGGTGGGGAGAAAACAAGATGGTGGCGCAAAAAGAGGATATTATGTTTTACGGTACGAAATATCTAAAAGGAGAACGACACGTTTGTGAAGAAGGGGACGGTTCTTTGTGTCTGATCTCCGTAGCAATATTGGCTTTATTCTTGAAGTGATCCTGTGTTGTGGTAACCTGGTAAAGTTTATTCAGCATACTTATGAAGGACGTCATAAATACAGCCTATAAACACTTAGGTTTTTTAAAGAGAAGTATTAGCGAATTCAAAAATATCAGAGTCATTATATAAGTAGTTAGACCAGTAATAGAATATACATCCACATCCTGCAATCCATCATTTAATAAATGTATGTAATAGAAAATATTCAGGCTAAATTTCTAAGAAATCTATATTTTACTATCCAGTATTCGGCAGATAGTGGGTTCGAACCCCACTGTCGACAGCCCTGAAGATGGTTTCCCGTGGTTTCCCATTTTCACACCAGGAAAATGCTGGGACTCTACCTTAATTAAGGCCACGGCCGCTTTCTTCCACTTCTGGCCCTTTCCTGTCCCATCGTCGCCGTAAGACCTATCTGTGTCGTGCGACATAAAGCAACCAGCAAAAAGAAAATGTCTATATTTATGTCCTGTAAACTAGTGTAAGGTATGTGGCATATAAATATTTTACAATTTCGTTGTTGATGTCGATGAATTGCTTATTGAATTGAATTTACTTATAATTTACATGCCATTGGGCGTATTCATATAATGATACAGGTTTATGAACACGCTACCTAACGAAATGTTTAGGGCCTATAATATAAAATTGAACATTAAACTCAATAAATCCAGTACAATTAAAAAAACTTTATATAATAAGCAAGGAAATAAAACATTAAGCCATTTATTATTTTAGACTACAGCAAAAGCAGTAAAAAATATTCTCTAAGAAAAAAAAACCGAATTTTTGATTGTTAGGCATAAGAATGCGTGATCTCAGCCCCTTGTGTACTCCTCCAGGAAGAAGGACTGCTTTAGTTGAGTACAGTTAGTGTTATTTGCGAAACGGTGAAGATAGAAGACGTTAAATATACGTGGTGCAGTGCAAACAAAGGATTTGTTAAATTTAGTGGTACGATGGAGGGGAATGTGAAGGGTATCTCTGTTACGTACTGACTCCAAAGGTTTAAATGATTTATAAAGATAGGATGGGATTTTCAGTATGAACATTTTGTGCGTAGAAACTGCTACGGAGATTTCACGACGTTCGTAGAATTTCAACCATTGCAGCTGTAATAGAGGGTTACGTATTTATCACACCCGGCATTTGTCACGTAATGAACATATGCGTTTTGTGTCTGTAGTTTTATGCATTTAAAGATAAAAATTTCATTGTTCCGTATTGAAAGTATTAACGTTAAAATTGAATAATTGAAAAAGAGGTTCAACCTATTCAATACATAAGAGAAAGAAATGTAGTGATTACATTCTTATTTAATAGTAATTAGAATTGGGACCGGTTTCGACCAAAGTCCAGGTCATCGTCAGCCGATCAAAACATAAAAAAACATGAAAAACAATGCATATGAAAAAGAAAAAGATTAAGTGAACTCTGGATCGGTATGAGAGGCAATATAAAATGATGATGGGGGTAGAAACTGTGAGTCACTTAAAAGAAAAAAAGTGCGTAATTTTATGAACGGTGGTACGACACACGCAATGATAGGTAAAGTCTTACAATGTTTATGAACAGCGGAAAACGGTGAAATGGGTCAGTTTTTACACACCGTCAGGCACAAAGCCACAACACTATCGAACAACATATGAAGAACTATCAATATGTTGAAGTCGAAGACGAATAGATTTATAGAAGCAAACTGCCAGTTCCCGGTGATCAGCGCGGCACACTCAAGGTCATGCGCTGTAGTCTCGAACGCCAAAGTAAAATGGAGAGTATCCTGAAGATCCAGTATTTGCCTCGGTTGCGGGAAATTAACTACGTATATATAGATACATACAACGCAATTCAGTATAATTGAATGAGTAATTGTGTTCAAAGTTTCAGATAAGTCATTGTGTACGATTGAAGCATAGTCAATGATCGGGAATATAAGACTTTGAACGAGTAATTTTCACATGAAAGGTGGTGAACATGAGCCGTTACCTTTCAAACTATGCATTGATGACAACTTTTCGGATCACCTTTAACCCTTTACTGCATGAATTATTTTTCGTTTTCGTTTGGTGAAGAAAATTTCAAGCTTCAATGTTCAACTAACGTTCAGTGTTTTAGATTTACCAGCAATTCTTAACTGGGGCTAATAGCCTAACACTCGTATGTGATGTAGATTACCATAACGGGGTATATATACGATTTTTCACGATTTCACGAAAGATTTTAACATTCAAAGACCGAACATTACTGCCAACTGGCCATGGGTACGTATTACGGTGTTTAAAAACCGTAGCATGGAGACAGACGGTGATACGGTCGGGTACTGAGGCACGCAGTACTCGGATATTCTTCTGAGGATGATTGTACGTATTACTAGGTCGGTAATGTCTTTGACGTTGAGCCAGAGGTACTCCTGAAGCCTGTGGTAATGTGATGGAAAGAGCCCACGTAAAATAAACGGTGGTTGGTACGCGTGAATGTTGATGGGGTGGAAGGAGTACCTTTGGTTGTAGGGCTGTTTTGTCTTATGTTATGTAAGAAAACAAGGCATCACTAGTATATATGTTTAATTGACTGTACAGTTGAAGGTGTGCCGTAAAACTACCTCTGTGCACAATCTGTATCCATTTTTACAGGTGAAAAGTTATATGTTGCCTGAGGGCAACAGTATGCAGTAAAGGGTTAACGTACGATCAGACCAGGAAAAGGTTCTGTCGATTAAAAGAACATTTACAAGCCCAAAATACATACATAGGATTCTCAATGTTAAAGTCGATAGCCGAGAAGTACTTCACCAAATAGAGCTATATGTACCCTCTATAAGATATAATTTAACTTTCTTTATTAAAATTTCGAACACAGGTCATTATTTGAAGTCACCTTTGAACAGAATGTTGTCTGCTAAATAATAAAATGTCATATGTGGGCTAGACCGGCAGGTTACGGTCCGTAAATAAAATGTGTACCTATCCTTACAGTTTTACTTCGTACAGTAGTAGGCTGTTGTCATGCAATTTTCTTTTGGAATTTATATTTTAAATTGTTATGTTGGGTATTCAGCCAGAAGGCTGGTTTGATCCTCCACAGCTCCACCAACAGCTGTCATAATAGCCTAAGCGTCACTGAAGAGGCGTACTAGGGAAATGAGGAGTGAATTAGTTTACCGTTGCTTTCCTCACCGAGCCAGAAGTTGCTATTACATATCAGTCTGCCAAGCCCACTGAAATGCATGCACCAACCGACCATATG
Source organism: Anabrus simplex (assembly GCF_040414725.1). Lineage (NCBI taxonomy): Eukaryota > Metazoa > Arthropoda > Insecta > Orthoptera > Tettigoniidae > Anabrus > Anabrus simplex. Next base: position 18,549,277 of record NC_090274.1, on the reverse strand, counting down.
AGCGATATTTTCACACCATTCATAACAGGGACTGGCTGCATAAGGAATGGTATTACTAGCATCACTCATACCTCAGTCACTTTCATATCGTCAAAGCCAAGGATGAGACTGAGACAGATCAATGAAAGTAACATTTTTTTTTTTTTCGCTAGTTGCTTTACGTCGCACCGACACAGATAGGTCTTATGGCGACGATGGGACAGGGAAGGGCTAGGAGTGGGAAGGAAGCGGCCGTGGCCTTAATTAAGGAACAGCCCCAGTATTTGCCTGGTGCGAAAATGGGAAACCACGGAAAATCATTTTCAGGGCTGCCGACAGTAGGATACGAACCTACTATCTCCAGAATACTGGATACTGGTCGCACGTAAGCGACTGCAGCTGTCGAGCTCGGTGAAAGTAACATTAACCGATCAAAATGAAATACGCTCTTACCACTATAAATAATTCATAAATAAACTTTTAGTTATTTAGAATACAATATAGTAAATTGTAATATGTGTTTATAGCATTGAAATTATCTGTAAGCTGGCAGGAATAGAATATATTAAGAAATAATTCTTTGTAAATTTCGTGGAATAATTTTAAGAGTAATGTATGTCAAGGTAATTTAATAAAATACTTACCACAGTATTTTGTGACATGTAGCCTACACTGATGCGGCTCGCCAGATACAGATCTTTTGATTTGACTCCCGTAGGCGACTTGCGCATCGTGATGAGGATGAAATGATGATGAAGGCGGCACATACACCCAGCCCTCGTGTCAGCGAAATTAATCAATGATGGTTAAAATTCGCGACCCTACCGGGTATCGAACCCGGGACCCCTATGACCAAAGACCAGCACGCTAACCATTTAGCCATGGAGCCGGACCCTGGACGGATGAACAGAAGAAACACCATCGCGCCCAGATGAAGGAGTGCAGGAAGAAGAGACAAAGAAAAAAAAAAGAAATCGTAGCGTGATCCTAAGGGGTCAATTCGCAAATTAATAATAATAATAATAATAATAATAATAATAATAATAATAATAATAATATAACGTAGCTTGTATTGAGATAGGGCTGGCTCGCTCAGATAAGCGAACTCAAGCGGTGCGTGTCTTAATGCATTCACGAGGGCTTACCGGGGTCCTCGTCGTCTGGAAACGCAATTTTCATTAATTTGTCGAGAATGACGCATGCTGGTCGTGTGCAAGACACGTGTCCTGGTATTTGTTCCCTATCTCACTGAGCCTCGGCTTGGCTTGGCTTGGCTTCGCTTGCTCTTCCAACTCATTTGCACATTCGTCTCTTTCACTCCATTTGCTGCACACTCACTTTCGTACCCTTCTCTTACTTGCTTGTTGATCTCCATTTCTGACACAAAACTGGGCAAATTATTTTCTTTGCTTGTTGCCCCCAGCATCCAGTCGTAAATAAATAGAATACTTTCAACGCTGTATTGGATCGGGCGATCTCACAAATCTCTAGGAGTCCATCTGCAATGTGTCACTAATCACTAAAGCAATGGTTGGCAAGGAGATTTACTTGTTAATGTTGAGCACGTTTCTTAGCAGGCAAAGTAGGAGTCTCCATGCTAAGAAATTTCCTCAATTGTGCCGAAAATTAAAGGACTAAAGGGCCCTCTATCAAACTAAAAAATTCTAAAATAAATTCTGACCTAAATGCAGTTTTGGAAAAACAGCCTAAAATCGCTTGGTTATTTTTTATTCAAATCCTAGCCAAATGAATTTCTTTACACAATTCTTTCTCTAATGTGTTCCTTGGTTCAATACCCTCAGGCGTTTTTTTATTTTAAAAAATAATGTCCACACGGAATGTAGTTATAAGGGCTTACGTGAGAGTCTGTATTGACTCGCATTAGTGCTCGTAGTGGTGCTTAAGTGAAACAATGCATTGACTCACATTAGCGCTCGTAGTGCTGCCTAAGTGAAACAGTACATTGACTCACATTAGTGCTCGTAGTGGTGCTTAAGTGAAACAATGCCTCACATTAGCGCTCGTAGTAGTGCTTAAGAGAAAGTCTGCATTGACTCACATTAACGCTCGTAGTAGTGCTTAAGAGAAACAATGCACTGACTCACATTAGCGCTCGTAGTAGTGCTTAAGTGAAACAATGCATTGACTCACATTAGCGCTCGTAGCAGTGCTTAAGAGAAACTCTGCATTGACTCACATTAGCGCTCGTAGTAGTGCTTAAGACAAACTCTGCATTGACTCACATTAGCGCCCGTACTATTGCTTAAGAGAAACTCTGCATTGACTCACATTAGCGCTCGTAGCAGTGCTTAAGAGAAACTCTGCATTGACTCACATTAGCGCTCGTAGTGGTAGAAAAATTCAAACTGCTAATAACGATGATTAAGGAAAGGATTTTAATTTTTAGGAATAAATAAATAATGTATTCTCATACTTCATTATATTTTATTTGCCTAAAATTCGTAGCTCATATCCCTGAGATATTTTCAACATTGAGTTGCTTGTCTGAAGGACTAGAACTGTGGACTGTTGTGTAATTTACTTGTTAGCTTTCACTCCATGTTGAAAACTAGCTTCTTTATGCAGATATAGAAAACTATTGTCGTTTTCAAAGTTATTCACCCTTTGCCATCCTTATAACATTCCATTCTGATCACTTATGAACTCACCTCTGGGTCAAACGAATTTTGTCACAAAATTTGATGTTATTGGACAACATCAGGTTATGCAACATAATATATAATAATATTTTGCTAAAAATGGGAACCTTTCCTGCTAAGATGAAGTTAACTCGAGTTAGTCCGTTGCACAAATGGGCGGACAGGTCAGTAATTTCTTCCACAGTAGCAAACTTCCTATCAGCATGTCTTCGAACACCTGGGATATTGACGATTATAAACTTATTGGTGTTTACTCATATGGTCACAGGGGGCCAAATTTGAGATTTCAAAGTTTAAGAAGGGCATTCATAAATTCGGTTACGATTTGTTTTTAAATAAATTAAGTTATTATGGTTCTTCAACCGTAATCAAATTATTTGCATCATATCTCTCTTGATAGGCAACAATTTGTGTCTTATAATGGATTGACATGTTATAACGCTCGATCTTGTGTCCCATATGATTCAAATCTTGGACCACAGCTCTTCTTATTTCTTATTAATGATCCTCTTAAATGGGCAGAGTAACCAAAAGTATTGTCATTCGCAGCGATGTAAAATATTCGAAACAATTCGGTCACTGGAGGACTATAAATTTCTTCAGCAATATCATATCACATTAACATTTTTAACATAAACAAGTGTCATGTTTAAAATAAGATTAGTCACTTGCATAATATTTTGAATTGCATTATTATTATTATTATTATTATTATTATTATTATTATTATTATTATTATTATTATTATTATTATTAATATTAACTTGTCATTAGTGAATTCTGTGAAGGATCTAGGTGCGCATTTTACGATACATTGACCGCTCAGAAACGAAGTAGTTGCAATACTTAAGGAGCGTTACGATTTCTTAAGAGATGCACACGTGACTTCACTAATCCCGAGCCGATAAAGTTATTATACAATTATACAGCTGCTTTGTAAGAAGTTCGGGATAAGGATCGCTTATTTTGAATTCCAGGCATAAAATGTATGAAAAAAAAGTTGAAATAGTGCAAAACAAATGTCTAATAACTATTAATCACCCTACATTTGATTCATGTGACAACTTAATGAAACAGCTTGTCTATACATTTTTGGCAGAATGACGAGTAATCACAGCTCTTCTATTTACTGTAACTATAAATGTACATTACTTACGTCTTTTCAAAATATATTTATTTATTTTTTCTTTCTTTCTTTCTTTCTTAATCTCTTTACCCTCCAGGGTTGGTTCTTCCCTCGGCCTCAGTGATTTTGCCTTCAACATTGAAAATAGTCCGCCTCTGTGGTATAGTGGTTAGTGTGATTAGCTGCCACCCCTGGAGGCCCGGGTTCGATTCCCGGCTCTGCCACGAAATTTGAAAAGTGGTACGAGGGCTGGAACGGGGTTCACTCAGCCTCGGGAGGTCAACTGAGTAGAAGTGGGTTCGATTGCCACCTCAGCCATCCTGGAAGTGGTTTTCCGTGGTTTCCCACTTCTCCTCCAGGCAAATGCCGGGATGGTACCTAACTTAAGGCCACGGCCGCTTCCTTCCCTCTTCCTTGCCTTCCCCTTCCAATCTCCCCATCCCCCCGCAAGCCCCTCTTCAGCATAGCAGGTGAGGTCGCCCGTGTGAGGTACTGGTCGTCCTCCCCAGTTGTATCCCCCGACCCAGAGTCTGAAGCTCCAGGACACTGCCTTTGAGACGGTAGAGGTGGGATCCCTCGCTAAGTCCGAGGGAAAAACCAACCCTGGAGGGTAAACAGATAAAGAAAGAAAGAAAGAAAGAAAGAAAGAAAGAAAGAAAGAAAGAAAGAAAGAACATTGAAAATATCACTTGACAATACTTCGCCCTTATTTTAATTTTCGCTATAAAATATTGCTATACACTTTATATAGTCGTGGTTCGTGATACTTACATGGAAATTTGATCAACTCAAATTAAGATACACGTAAAAATTTGGAAGAAAATATTTTTTCTAACCTTTTGGTTTTTTCATATATAATTATTACGATCGGCTAGTTCCTTGAGTGAAGGTTAGGGAAGTGGCTTTTTCGATTCCCGCCGCGCCGGAGATTTTTTAATACGTGTTCCTCGTGTTATAGCGCGATAAAGCGGGTTATAGTTTATAGTAATGGAGAGGTTCTAATGGAAGTACTCGAAAATGGCTGACAAGTGTGGTGGGAACGCATTCTGGTCCTGCCAAGTGCACGCGACAGACGATGTGATGAATATTGTGTCTAAGAGAAACCTGATTTCTCGACCATTAATTACCACTGCTGCTTGTTCCAATAGAAGTGGAGCTGATTTTACAGCGCGCTAAATTAATAGTTCGTCCCGTCCATTCATCGCTGCAATAAAAATACTGCACACTTCCAGAATATTAATTGAGATTTGAGATCACTGGGAAAAGAGGAATGTGACATTCCATTTAACACTTTTTCCATCAATGAAGGTGAAGACAAAGCCATTGCCTCGCGACTCCCAGCCTCCAAAAGGAAGTATGTTTCTCGCTGGTTTATTTAGGTAAAACATCACGGGTGTGAACCCCCACATAGGCCTATTCCTTTGCCACCTGAGTTGTCGAATTCCATATTCCTGGCTGTTTTCTTTATTACCTTATTAAATCATTAACTCAGATTAAACGTAATCGACTCAGGCACCATCTGTATCTCTTACCATCCAAGTCATTCATTTTCCTGGTTACCTCCCTCTCTCCATTCACCTAACATCACCTCACATCACCTCACCCCCAGAGTCAGTTTACACTCACGACTTGATACATCAAGCTTATTTCTAATGTAGCCTTTATCTGCTCATTCCGAGGCCATTAACTCAACCTTTATCTCCGCATTCAGAGTCCCGATACTCAGCCTTTATTTCCGCATTCCCAGTCCCTTAATTTAGCCTTTATCCCGCATTCCGAGTCCTTTAACTCAGCCTTTATCCCCACTTTCCGATTCCCTTAATTGAGCCTTTATCTGCTTATTCCGAATCCCTTTACTCAGCCTTTGTCTCCGCATTCTGAGTTCCTTAATTCAGCCCTTATCTCTGCAATCTGAGTCCCTTAACTCATAAGTTATCTCCGCATTCCGAGTCCATTAAATCAGCCGTTATCTCCGCATTCCTCAGCCTTTATCTCCACATTCCGAGTTCCTTGGCTCAGCCTTTATCTCGGCATTCTGAGTTCCATAACTGAGCTTTTATCTCCGCATTCTGAGACACTTAACTCAGCCTTTATTTCCGCATTCTGACTCCCTTAATTTAGCCTTTATCTCCACATTCTGAGTCCCTTAATTTAGCCCTTATATCCGCATTCCGAGTCTCTTAACTCAGCCTTTATCTCTGCATTCTGAGTCCTTTAATTTAGCCCTTATATCCGCATTCCGAGTCCCTTAACTCAGCCTTTATCTCGGCATTCTGACTCCCTTAATTTAGCCTTTATCTCCGCATTCTGAGTCCTTTATCTCAGTCTTTATCTCCGAATTCTGAGTCCCTTAACTCAGCCTTTATCTCTGCATTCTGAGTCCCTTAATTTAGCCCTCATATCGACATTCCGAGTCCCTTAACTCAGGCTTTATCTCCGCATTCCGAATTCCTTAACTTAGCTTTTATTTCCCCATTCCGAGTCCCTTAATTTAGCCTTTATCTCCGCATTCCGAATCCATTAAATCAGCCTTTAATTCCGCATTCCGAGTTCCTTAACTCAGCCTTTATCTCCGCATTGTGAAACCCTTAACTCAGCCTTTACCTGCGCATTCCGAGTCCATTAAATCAGCCTTTAATTCCGCATTCCGTATTTCTTAACTCAGCCTTTATCTCCGCATTCTGAGTCCCTTAATTTAGCCTTAACTCCACATTCCGAGTTCCTTAACTCAGCCCATATCTCCGCATTCTGAGTCCCTTAATTTAGCCTTTATCTCCACATTCTGAGTCCAATAACTCAGACTTTATCTCGTATTCTGAGTCCCTTAATTTAGCCTTTATCTCCGAATTCTGAGTCACTTAACTCAGCCTTTATCTCCGCATTCCGAGTTCCTTTACTCAGACTTTATCTCCGTATTCGGAGTCCCTTAATTTAGCCTTTATCTCCGAATTCTGAGTCACTTAACTCAGCCTTTAATTCCGCATTCCGTATTTCTTAACTCAGCCTTTATCTCCGAATTTCGAGCCTCTTCTGCCACTGTTTCCACCTGTTTATTCTAGCAATCATTCTCGCTACTTTAATGCCAGTTACTTCCAACTTATCATTAAGATATCCCGAGGCCAACCTGTTTTCACTTCAGTACAGGAAAGTCGGTGTAAAATCCAGACCGATATTATGTTAACCTCTTATTTACAGAACAGTGTTGATCGCAACTACGAGCTTTGTTACACCTTCATTCCATTTCATTCTCAAATAATACACATCCTAAATACCTGATGTGATTGGCGTATTCCATTTTCATATTCCTTATTTTACACTGAATCCTTCCCTACAGAAATCACTTTAGTCTTAAAAATTATATAATTTTTGTATCACACTCACTGCAATTATTTCCAACGTCAAAGATTGCAATCCTCGCCCCTTTTCAGGTGTTTACATCCTAATAATAATGTGTGTGACAGAAGTTACTTGTAATCACTTGTTTGAAATTGAAATGGCGACTTTCTTTTCAATTTGGCATTTCCATGGCAACGCGTGTTCGAGGAGCAGCATTTATTCCCGGGTGCGTGAACCTCGATTACGACTTAACCGTGGTTATATTGATTTTCTGTTGCATCAAGCCCGGTTTTCAAATTTGTGACGTTTTACCGCCGTTAAAGCTTAACGATCATGAGCGAGCGGTTAAGCAGCTAACCGAGGCTTTAAGGCCTACGTACGCTACGTAATCTCACGAGTAAGTTGTATATTACGTGCATCTAAAGTGCCGTGATGTTATCGTATATTGACAATATCTTGAGGATGGTGAACAGAGTGAAAGAGACCGTGGCGTCCTTGTTACAGTTGATAGGTGACCAACTCGAGTTCCCAACTCAAAGAAATAGTCCTGTTTCGTCAAGAATCTAAGTTAATGGGCATTTCAGTTTCAAATACGCTCAAATGTGCCGTTCGCGTTCACCCATCCTTTTCCATATCGGCTGATACTGATAACTAACCTAAACTAACCTATGTATGTATGTTCAGTTCGTCAGCGATGCCGCTGGTGGGATCCTCAACAGCTCTGCCATCAGCTGTCATAGATGGCCTAGGCATCACTGAAGAGGCGTACGAGGGAAATGAGGAGTGAGGTAGTTTCCCGTTGCTTTCCTCACCGAGCCAAAGTTGCTATTACATATCAGTCTGCCAAGCCCACTGAAATGCATGCACCAACCGACCCTATGAGCAACATTTTCACACCATTCATAGCAGGGACTGGCTGCATAAGAATTGGCATTACTAGCATCGCTCATACCTCAGTCACTTTCATATTGTCAAAGCCAAGGATACCGAGCTCGATAGCTGCAGTCGCTTAAGTGCGCCCAGTATCCAGTAATCGGCAGATAATGGGTTCTAATCCCACTGTCGGCAGCCTTGAAGATGGTTTTCCGTGGTTTCCCATTTTCACACCAGGCAAATGCCGGGGCTATACCATAATTAAGGTCACGGCAGCTTCCTTCCAACTCCAAGGCCTTTCCTATCCCATCGTCGCCATAAGACCTATCTGTGTCAGTGCAACGTAAAGCAAATAGCAAAAAAAAAAAGCCAAGGATAAGACTATGACAGGTCAATGACAGTAACAAAATTGCTCTAGCCTATACTAGAAGACATAGTGCACTGTAAACACTAGGTCCTGCTAGCAAAAGCATTAAACTAACCTAACGAAACAAAATTAATTCATCCGAGGAATGAAGGGCTGTAATAAAAGATGTGATACAACTGACTACAGTAATGCTGACAAGGAGAAAATTATTATAAACTTTTTATACAAGTGTAAAATAATTTAAATAATTTTCGACCTAGAAATAAAAAGACAGCTGACGATTCCAGACAAAACTTAAACAACTGCGAACTGGATAAATTAGAGACACATGACTGTCAAAAATATCACTGCCTTCTGAATACTGCTTTGGATTACTTCCGAACGGAATTACAGCGAGAAAAACGAGTGTCAATAAACCGCGGTTTGGAAACCAAGGATTAGTAATGGTGCAACAGGTTCGTGACAATACCATGGTAAGAGTTTTACCACGGTTTTGCACCGAAGATGGTGCACCCGGGCATTAGTTCGGACGTCATCTTAGGAAAGTAGACCACGGTATCGTTTACAATGATATGACGTGTATTTTCAAACTAAGTTAAATTTTAAAATTATCGCCTTAGTAATGTTACAAAATTAATGATTTAAGAACCCTCTCCCCTCGCGTATTGGAGACAGCTGTCAACTGGCAATTCAAATGTCTGTCACAATCAAATGTTCAATAGGACTTCATTAGTTGCCAGGCGCACTTCATTCCGTTTAAAGAAAGAGAACTATTGACTCATACTTTTAACTTCACTTGCCGTCTGTAAGCTGTGACAGTTCAGCAGTTTGACAACTCAACAACTCCGAGTTTAATACGAGCAAGAAAACACCGCTCTAAGCATTTTCTGACGTCAAGTAGGAGGGGAGAGAATCGGGGTGAGTGAGGATATATTTCATTCATATTACTAGTGTAATTCCGTGTAGATTGCCTTGAGCTAATGTTGCTGAGGAGAAACGGCAGTAAAGGGGATGGGGGAAGAGTTGGAAGGATACATTATTATTATTACTATTATTATTATTATTATTATTATTATTATTATTATTATTATTATTATTATTATTATTAATCGATACGGCCACCTGTGGGCCACGTTTACACAATCTTCCTTCTGTCACGCAGACTGATACCCTTCTCTTTACACTCTCGCCAAAGATTCTTGAGTCTTTGACTTCTTCTTGCTCGTTCTTCCACCGAGATGTTCCGTGGCTTCGCATGTTGCTCTTCAGACGCATCCCTCAATCCCGCAACCTTCTTCCTAAAGGATGTCCTTTCTTTTATATCCTCCTCCTTGATACCCATTTCTGCCAAGTCATTGTGCACGTGTGTAAGCCATCCCGGTTGTTTTTTCCACCTTTCCTGCAGAAGAAGTATCCTGTTGGTCAATCTCTCAGGGTTCATTCTTTTGATATGTCCATAAAACGTCAGTCTCCTTTTTCTCATCACAGTCGTGATTCTTTCTACTGTCTTGTAGAGCTCCAAATTCGATCTTAAGCGGAATGTGTTTGGGTCACTCGTCGACTTTCTAGGGCCTAAGATTTTTTGCAAGAATCTTCTTTCTCTTTTTTCAAGGACTGGGTCAGCCATCCTCGTCAAGGTTTCTGCTCCATAAAGGCACTCTGTTCTAACCACTGTGCAGTAATGTTTTAACTTGGCCTGAATTGAGAGAGACTTGGACTTATAGGTGTCATGACATAGTCTGAATGCCAGCTCCATCCTTCTCACCCTCTCCTTTAATCCCTCCTTTTCATCTCCATTGGGGGTGAGTATTTCTCCCAGGTATTTAAATTTTTGCACACGCTGGATATCCCCATACAATGTAACAAGTCTATCCGTGTCGCCTTTTTTTTATAGAATCCATGAATGCTGTTTTCTCGAAAGAGATTCTTAACCCTGTTTTGACTGCAACATTTTGTAGTTCTTCGACTTGTTTCTTGGCTGTTTGACGGTTGTCTGTAATAAGAACGACATCGTCTGCGAAGGCAAGGCAATCCAACATCATCGCATTTTTTCCACAACCTATCTTTACCCCATTCTTCATTCCATTTTCAGTCATTCTCAGCCTCCATTCCCTAATAACTTTTTCTAAAATGCAATTAAAGAGTAGTGGAGAAAGGCTGTCTCCTTGCCTCAAACCCGTTTTTATCTCAAATGGATTTGAGAGTTCGCCCATAAATTTGACTTGAGAAAAAGTGTTGGTAAGAGATTGCCGAATTATGGCCAGAGATTTCTCATCCACTCCAAACTCCTGCAGAACGTTCATTATTATTATTATTATTATTATTATTATTATTATTATTATTATTATTATTATTATTATTATTATTAAGGGCATTGTCTAAGAACAACTTGAGTTTGCAAACGAAACCGTCCTTATATGATGCTGTCTTTAGGCCAACTTTGCAATAGGGGCGTGAAATCCTTTCTAGATATTGCTTCTACTATATATATATTTCGGTTTGAGCACCCGATAAGGTAAAGTCTCTTGACACAGGTGCCGATCTTCAAATGCTGCCTTTTTTTTTTATCGATGTTCGAATATAGCTCAGTTACATCAGAAGTATCCTCTACATGACAGAGTTGAGTGGTAACACACTTCAGGAAGGATATTGCTGATCGCATTCTACGTTCTTACATATAGTACTCAGTACGTAAGGCTAGACACTAAAAAGCAAATATCGCCGCCCAATTCTCTTTGTCTAATGACTCAGCACTACTGTCAACTTGACTAATTATATATTGAAATCACGAGACATAACCATCAAGAAACTAACCTGAATGTCGGTATCAATAAAGGAGGTTCCCTTACCCAAATGAATGATCAGTCAAGATATTCATAATTAAGTCTCTTTTCAAGCTCAATGAGGAATTAAGGAAATAAACTCTCTCTCTCTCCCTCACCTCATATAATGTTATACATGGTGAACCAAAACTCGACGGTAAAAATTCAGGAATGGATTCCTCACATAGAGAGAATAAAAACAGTTTATGACAACATGGGTCCGGTGACGTAGACTTACAGATTTATTCAAACGTTTGTACATTAACACCGTACGTCTGTAACGGTAGCTGAAACACTTTGAGCATGTATCAGAGGAAATGTTCAAAGTGACGACCTTCAGCCTGAATACAAGCCTCCGCTCGTCGTCGTATGGAGTTAAGCACGCGATCAAAAATGCCTGGTGTAGTGCGTACTGCCTGAGAGTTTATCACAATTCGCTCATATAAAGTTGCTTCGGTAGCTGTTCCTAGATACTCTCTAAGGCGTATGTCACGATGATGTCTGTTTGTACGTAGACTTTTTCTCTTTTGTTTTTTTTTGCTAGGGGCTTTACGTCGCACCGACACAGATAGGTCTTATGGCGACGATGGGATAGGAAAGGCCTAGGAGTTGGAAGGAAGCGCCGTGGCCTTAATTAAGGTACAGCCCCAGCATGCCTGGTGTGAAAATGGGAAACCACGGAAAACCATCTTCAGGGCTGCCGATAGTGGGATTCGAACCTACTATCTCCCGGATGCAAGCTCACAGCCGCGCGCCTCTACTTTTTTCTTTTAGCAGCATGTAAGTTATGAGGAACGCTCTGCCATCTGTTGAATATATTTGGAAGCTGGGAAAGGTTAGAGAATCAAAGAGTATATAGCAGGGAATAGCATTCTTCCGTGATCAGAGGAAGTGTGTACTCTCTGACTTGACAGGTAGTAATCAAACATGGCTGCACGCAATGGCATTACTAAGGATGAAAATGAGATATCAGAATATGAATGAAAGTGTTGGTCGCTTAGCTACCTGCGGGTTAGGGTAAGTCTTCGCCTGCAATTATTGGAGTGATCATTGAATGATTTGATTTTATGATTACTCAAAGTTGGCTGAAATTAGAGACCTATCAATGTCTCATGATTCACCAGCAGGTAATTCCGGAGAGAGTAAAACAGAAATGAAGCAAAGTGGACGGACGAATTTGCCAGAGCTGTTTTTAGTAAACTCTTTTAATACGTAGATTATTATTATTATTGTCCGCCTCTGTGGTGTAGTGGTCAGTGTTATTAGCTGCCACCCCCGGAGGCCCGGGTTCGATTCCCGGCTCTACCACGAAATTTGAAAAGTGGTACGAGGGCTGGAACGGGGTCCACTCAGCCTCGGGAGGTCAACTGAGTAGAGATGGGTTCGATTCCCACCTCAGCCATCCCTGGAAGTGGTTTTCCGTGGTATCCCACTTCTCCAGGCAAATCTAACATGTCTACATGCAATGCCACGCCACTTCCTTGTCTATCCCTTCCAATCTTCCCATCCCCCACCAAGGCCCAAAGGTGAGGCCGCCTGGGGGAGGTACTGGTCATCCTCCCCAGTTGTATCCCCGACCCAATGTCTCACGCTCCAGGACACTGCCCTTGAGGCGGTAGAGGTGGGATACCTCGCTGAGTCCCAGGGAAAAACCAACCCTGGAGGGTAAACAGATTAAGTAAGTAAAAGTAAGTATTATTATTATTATTATTATTATTATTATTATTATTATTATTATTATTATTATTATTATTATTATTATTATTTAACTGCATTCATGTTTATATAAAATAATATTAATTGCAATTTCGTCTTATCAAGTTTGAAGACGAAGGGCGCAAACTTATTTGGGCCCAGAGTCGTTGCAGTAGAAAAATTCGGCCCTGGTCACGGGTATAGCGAGAGGATTATTAACAGCTTGGTTTTATTAAGGAATGTAAACTTTTAAAATGATCATTAGAAGTGGGGATCAATTAGAAAGAGAAGTACGAGATTGAAATGATTGTTTACTCACTTGAATGTAATATATTTCAGTGTGAGTCCCTCCCCGTGAGAACTGCGCTCTGCAGACTCTGTGTTACAAGTGGTCTCTTGAGCCAGTACATATGTTACCAAACGTGGGAACAGCGTAGCGGGTCCGAACCCACAGCGATCGATACTGGAAGCATACACGGCACTTGACGATCAGCACTTCTTGACTTTACTGACGTAGAGTACTTAGCTCACGACTCTGAGAGTACAGTTGAGAAACTTTTCGTTTGCTACTATTTTGGACTCCACGTATGAGCTTCTCTCGACCGATATGTTGCTGAACGGTAAATCTCCTATCTCCTGCCACTTTCACTTCACGTATTTTGCAGAAAAGAATAATTTCAGCATCGGTGGTAAAACTATCCTCGCCGAATTCCGAAATTATTTGTTTGAAATGAACAGCCCTAAATGGCTTTAACTTCGGCATTTGAAATACACTCGAAAAATAATCGCGGGCCGATAACACAAATCTACTTAACACACGTGTGGTTGTACTGAAGTACTTAACCAGACTGGCATTACTGGGCCTACTGTTGTCTGTCTTCCTGCTCCCTTCGATTTCAACATCGCTAACGGATTAGCTACAAGTGCAGGTGCGTCTCCTGGAATGAGGATATTCCAAGAAATGAGGGTTGAACAAAGTTGTGAAGATTATTATGTCTTCGTATTCATCCTCACTTTCAGTTCCCTTAATATCCAGTATACCGAGCTCGATAGCTGCAGTCGCTTAAGTGCGGCCAGTATCCAGTATTCGGGAGATAGTAGGTTCGAATCCCACTGTCGGCAGCCCTGAAGATGGTTTTCCGTGGTTTCCCATTTTCACACCAGGCAAATGCTGGGGCTGTACCTTAATTAAGGCCACGGCCGCTTCCTTCCCACTAATAGACCTTCCCTGGCCCATCGTCGCCATAAGACCTATCTGTGTCGGTGCGACGTAAAGCAACTAGCAAAAAAAAAAAAAAAAACCGTAAAATGACATAATAATAGCGCGAAAAGAAAAATGACGGAAAAAAGAATAAATATGCATTTCTGTAATATAGGGGTCATGAACAGGATTTGTATATAAGTTAGCAATGTCTTTGGTGAACCATTTAAGATGTGACAGGGGTCGATGACCTTCGATGTTAGGTCCCTTAAAACACCAAACAACATCATCATCATCATCATCATTTAAAAGATGACATGTCATCAGAATCCGGGTCCTGTTTATAATCAACACTCTAGCACCTCATTCCCACACTTTACAGACCGTACCGATTTTCATTAAATTATGTTCACCCATTTTCTCGTGGTTTGGCGTTGATGTGGACTTAGCAACAAAAATCGAAATTCATGAATATCTATTATCATAGCCGGTACGGTAATAATGTATAAGACATAATTGATCAGACATTTTGTTATATATAACTTTAGTTATGTAGTATTTTCTGTAAGGTCCATTAATAACGGAGATATTTGAGAATTAAATTTTAGGCCTTCCCTAAACTACCATTTCACTCAACGTGAATAAAATTAGTTATAGCCTAGATTGTAGTGCATCATTCCCCGACTTTACATCATCATCATCATCATCTGTTTACCCTCCAGGTTCGGTTTTTCCCTCGGACTTAGCGAGGGATCCCACCTCTACCGCCGCAAGGGCAGTGTCCTGGAGCTTCAGACTCTTGGTCGGGGGATACAACTGGGGAGTATGACCAGTACCTCGCCCAGGCGGCCTCACCTGCTATGCTGAACAGGGGCCTTGTGGAGGGATGGGAAGATTGGAAGGGATAGGCAAGGAAGAGGGAAAGAAGCGGCCGTGGCCTTAAGTTAGGTACCATCCCGGCATTCGCCTGGAGGAGAAGTGGGAAACCACGGAAAACCACTTCCAGGATGGCTGAGGTGGGAATCGAACCCACCTCTACTCAGTTGACCTCCCGAGGCTGAGTGGACCCCGTTCCAGCCCTCGTACCACTTTTCAAATTTCGTGGCAGAGCCGGGAATCGAACCCGGGCCTCCGGGGGTGGCAGCTAATCACGCTAACCACTACACCACGGAGGCGGCGCCCCCGACTTTACATACCGATTTTTATTAAATTCTCTTCAGCCATTTGCTCGTGATGTCCGTGCATACATACAGGCAGAAATGATAGAAAATTAAACAAGTGTATTTCCTTGTTACTATGGACGCGACAGATACAGAAATAGCATTTTTTTAAGATTCTGAGCAATGAACAGACAAAAGTTTATTTTATATATATATATGTGTGTGTGTGAAGGAAATACACACTCTGTGCCACATTTCTCTGGCATCAACAGCTAGGCCGTACAATTGGTAGTAGGGATAATAACTCAAACTTCTTGTAACAAACATATATGAGAAATATTATTTGAACTTTCTCAATTAGATCGAGATACTTCAAGGTGGACGGGTTCCAGACAATGGAGACATATTCTAGTCTTGATCTTACAAGATCATTATTCTATATTATCAAGGTCCTATAAGAAAAACTTAACGAATTCCTGATAACAAATCCCATCCAGTTGTGAGCTCTGCTGACAGTATTTTCTATATGAGTTTTAAAATTTAGGCCGCAGGTAAATGTAACTCCTGGATTACTTCACTAAATATGCGTAGTGGTTTGCCCTCGATTTCCTATTGATAGTAGATGCTAGATTTTCGTCAAGTGAAACTTTTTGTTTTAAATTTATCAATATTGAAAGGTAAGTTATTGTCTTTGGTCCACTTATTTAATTAGTTCAAGTCCATTTGAAGTTTGAGGCAGTCATAATAAGTTCAGGTTGATTTAAATAACTTTACGCCGTCCGCAAACATTAACATTTCGGAAAATTTTACTTTTTCGTGTAGGTCAATCAAAAATAATGAAAATAACAATGATCCCAAATTCGATCCTGGTCTTTAACTTGAGTTGCGTTTCCAGCTTTTCATATTGATGTTTCTTTAGTATGTTTCCATTAGTCAGGAGATGTACTGGTTCGGGGGAAGTTTATAAGATCCCGCAGACTTCTTTGACTTAAGGTTTTTGCTGCCTGACCCAACGATATTCCGTTATTTTAGTAATGTCCAAAGAATTTAGAAATTAAATACATTCAGAAGCATCAGTGTTAATTTCAACACTGAAGCTCAGCTTGTAGAATTCCAGCAAGATATAGCAGATATCTTGGATTCAGGTCAGATGGACTGTATCGCGACTGACCTGTCTAAAGCATTTCATAGGGTGGATCATGGGAGACTACTGATAAAAATCAGTGCAATTGGACTAGACAAAAGAGTGACTGAATGGGTTGCTATATTTCTAGAAAATAGATCTCAGAGAATTAGAGTAGGCGACGCGTTATCTGACCCTGTAATAATTAAGAGGGGAATTCCTCAAGGCAGTATTATTGGACCTTATGTTTTCTTATATATATAATGATATGAGTAAAAAAGTGGAATCAGAGATAAGGTTTTTTTCAGATGATGTTATTCTCTATAGAGTAATAAATAAGTTACAAGATTGTGAGCAACTGCAAAATGACCTCGACAATGTTGTGAGATGGACAGTAAGCAATGGTATGTTGATAAACGGGGTTAAAAGTCAGGTTGTGAATTTCACAAATAGGAAAAGTCCTCTCAGTTTTAATTACTGCGTTGATGGGGTGAAATTTCCTCATGGGGACCACTGTAAGCATCTAGGTGTTAATATAAGGAAAGGGCTTCATTAGGCTAATCACACAAATGGGATTGTAAATAAAGGGTACATATCTCTGCACATGGTTATGAGGGTATTTAGGGGTTGTAGTAAAGATGTGAAGGAGAGGGCATATAAGTATCTGGCTAGACCCCAACTAGAGTATGGTTCCAGTGTATGAGACCCTCAGCAGGATTACTTGATTCAAGAACTGGAAAAAAATCTAAAGAAAAGCAGCTCGATTTGTTCTGGGTGATTTCCGACACAAGAGTACCGCTACAAAAATGTTGCAATGTTTGGGCTGGGAAGACTTGAGAGAAAGGAGACGAGTTGCTCGACTAAGTGGTATGTTCCGAGCCGTCAGCGGAGAGATGGCGTGGAATGATATTAGTAGACGAATACGTTTGAGTGGTGTCTTTAAAAGTAGGAAAGATGACAATATGAAGATAAAGTTGGAATTCAAGAGAACAAATTGTGGCAAATATTCATTTATAGGAAGGGGAGTTAGGGATTGGAACAACTTACCAAGGAAGATGTTCAATGAATATCCAATTTCTTTGAAATCATTTAAGAAAATGCTAGGAAAACAACATTAGGGAATCTGTCACCTGGGCGACTGCCCTAAATGCTGATCATTATTGATTGATTGATTAATTATTGTAGTCGGGGATAGTGTGCTAGTATACCGACTGAAAATAGTCAGCACAGCAATTGGCTATATTTATTTATATTAATAATTATTTATTATTCTTTTAAGATTTGTTTTACGTTGCACCGACACGGTTGCGTCTTATGGTGACGGTGGGATAGGAAAGGGCTAAGCATGGGAAGGAAGCGGCCGTGGTCTTAATTAAGGTACAGCCCCAGCATTTGCCTGGTGTGAAAATGGGAAACCACGGATAACCATCTTCAGGGCTGCCGACAGTGGGGTTCGAATCCACGATCTCGCGAATGCAAGCTCACAGCTGTGCGCCCCTAACCGCACAGCCAACTCGCTCGGTATATCCTAAGATTTACAATGCTCTTTTCCATTGTTGTTGGCGTGTTAAAGGTGCACTCATTGCCACCTGAAAATATGAAATTAACTCAGCAATAGCATCTGTTCCAGTAGAATTTCACTTTCGTTGCAAGATAGCAGCGCAAAATCTAATGCGAAAATTGGTACTCAGGCCGCCTAGTTGGCAACATTGTAGAAAGTCTGCAAGTCGGTAGCTGAGAACATAAGATTACTATTAGTACATCGTCTTGATGGCGATTATTGTTGTTTAATGTCACTTATTGTAGTAATGGCGGAATAAGGTACCTCAGGGTTCGTTTATGGGTCCACCACTACTTTTAATCACTCTCAATGACATTGGTGAAAGATTTAGTGGTAATGCATATATCGTAACTTTTATATAAGTGACACATGTACAGTTATTGACGAAGTTAAAACTGACCTGCAACAATCAATGACTATGCTATTAAATCAGTTTATTAATCACTTCTAACAAATGTGAAACTATAATTATTGGTACTAGAAGCTATTTGAATTTGCTAAATCGTAGCTACGTGTCAACCCGTGCTGGTCGTCGGTGACTAAGGTGTTGTTAAATTCGACTGAACTCCCAAGAAGCACGTGTAATCTCCCTATCCATTGAAACGCTTCTAAACCATTTTCTCAATAAGCCTAAAGGCCTCCCCTCCCCCCCCCCCCCATACACGATCAAGCAATTTGCGCAACAAAACGTGTTACACGAACATTTTGATGGTGTATGGCACGGATGCCTTTGCTGGCAGGACCTAGTGTTTACAGTGCACTATGTCTTCTGGTATAGGCTAGAGCAATTTTGTTACTTTCATTGACCTGTCATAGTCTTATCCTTGGCTCTGACAATATGAAAGTGACTGATATGAGCGATGCTAGTAATGCCATTCCTTATGCAGCCAGTCCCTGCTATGAATGGTGTGAAAATGTTGCTCATAGGGTCGGTTGATGCATCCATTTCAGTGGGCTTGGCAGACTGATATGTAATAGCAACTTCTGGCTCGGTGAGGAAAGCAACGGGAAACTACCTCACTCCTCATTTCCCTAGTACGCCTCTTCAGTGATGCCTAGGCTATCTATGACAGCTGATGGCGGAGCAGTTGAGGATCCAACCAGCCTTCGGGCTGACGACTGAACATACAGTACATACATGGCACGGATTGACTAGCTGCACAATTGTTTGAAACAAATCGGGAGAGAGCGAAATAATTTGCGCAACACTCTGAGCTTGACAAGCGGTTTGAACGTCTATGGCAGTGGGTTTTTTTTTTTTTTTGCTAGTTGCTTTACGTCGCACTGACACAGATAGGTTTTATGGCGACGATGGGACAGGGAAGGCCTAGGAGTGGGAAGGAAGCTGCCGTGGCCTTGATTAAGGTATAGCCCCAGCATTTGCCTGGTGTGGAAATGGGAAACCACGGAAAACCATTTTCAGGGCTGCCGACAGTGGGGTTCGAACTTACTATCTCCCTAAGACTGGATACTGGCCGCACTTAAGCAACTGCAGCTATCGAGCTCGGTATGGCAGTGTTTGAGGACAGTTCGCCGTTTGAAGAACTTTCCTGTATCTACCTGAGTCCGATTTAGCATGGCGTAACAAAAACACAAAAAAAACAACGTTAATAAAGAATTCTGGCGAGAGTTTTTCTTTTGCTAGTTGCTTTACGTCGCACCGACACAGATAGGTCTTATGGCGACGATGGGACAGGGAAGGGCTAGGAGTGGGAAGGAGGCGGCCGTGGCCTTAATTAAGGTACAGCCCCAGCATTTGCCTGGTGTGAAAATGGGAAACCACGGAAAACCATTTTCAGGGCTGCCGACAGTGGGGTTCGAACCTACTATCTCCCGAATACTGGATACTGGTCGCACTTAAGCGACTGCAGCTATCGAGCTCGGTGGCGAAAGTTTATCTCAGTTTATCGCGAGTTGCCTGAACTGTGGAAAGTGAAGGGTGATATGTATAAAAATAGGAATATGAAGGATGCGGCGTATGAGAAACTGGTAGAGAAGATGAAGGAGATTGGTCCCAAAGCAGACAGGGCCCAAGTGCGTACCAAAATTAATACCCTTCATACTTCGTGCCGTACGTAGAAAACTTAAGAAACTCAATAGCGGCAAAAAATCCGCTGCAGGAAGTGAAGATGGGTATGTACCTAATTTATGGCATTTCACCGATATAGATTTTCTGAGGGACCAGGAGACTCAAATGCAGGGAACATCCACATTGAAGATGGCAAGGACATACGTGAAATTAATGAAATGGTAAGCATTTACATTTCAAAAATGAACTGAGTTTGCACAAACTATTGCAACGTGTATGTACCAAAGTTTGCACGAACTATTGCAATGTGTATGTACCAAAGTTTGCAAAAACTATTGCAACGTGTATGTACCAAAGTTTGCACAAACTATTGCAACGTGTATGTACCAAAGTTTGCACAAACTATTGCAATGTGTATGTACCAAAGTTTGCGCAAACAGGACTTTGCACAGACCCTTTGTTGCGCAAATTGTTCGATCGTGTAGGGGAGCCGGCCTTTACGATAAAACATATTCGCTGCCCCATCTCACCTCTCCTTGACTACTGTGACACTGTGTTAATGGACACAACTTCAAATACCCGGATAAGATTTATCTTTAGCCGCATAACATCTGTCATGGCTTCGAGTGCAAGACCGTCGGAAAGCCTTCCCCACAGAATACTCAGTTCAGATAAACCAGTTTACCATTCTTCACACTTGAAATTCATCTCATCATGTTCATCACATGACACGATTCGGTACCTTTGCACCTCGCTACGATCTACAACCGCTCTTTCACAATTTCTGCTGCCAGGTCACAGAATTCCCGCCCAGCCAGCATTAGGGACTGACTTCCCTCTAGAAATTTAACGTGTACTTCCGAAGGTACTTGCTTGACTTGTGGTGTTGTCGTACTTAGATTGTAATTATGTATTACGGTTAGTTTCAGATTTATTATATTTCTCACCACGATCATTTTATTATTTTAATATTGATTTATTACTACTATTATTATAAATTACTGCTGCTATTCTTGTGATTTTACTGGCGAAACCTAGTGTTCACATAACAGTGCTAGAACACAGACCTGTCTTAATCTCAGCTTTGCCTTCGACTTTATTAAAGTGTTTGACCTATGGGCGATGCTAGTAATTTCGATCTTTCACACAGCCAGTCCCTGTTATGAACAGTGTGGAAATCTTGTTCATTGAATCGGTTGATGCATGGAATTTTTGTGGGCATGGCAGACTGGTGTGTAATAGCAACTTCTGCCTCGGTGAGAAACACAACGCGAAATTACCTCACTACTCATTTCCCATTATGCCTCTTTAGTGATGTGTCGGCCATTTTTGACAGCTTATGGTCGGTGCTGTTGAGGATCAACATTCATACCTTCATATTGCCTATTATTATTATTATTATTATTATTATTATTATTATTATTATTATTATTATTATTATTATTATTATTATTATTATTATTATTATTATTATTATTATTTCCGCATCTGCGGTGTAGTTGTTAATGTGATTAGCAGGCACTCATGGATTCGATTCCCGATTCTGCCACGAAATTTTTTGCTATTTGCTTTACGTCGCACCGACATAGATAGGTCTTATGGCGACGATGGGACAGGAAAGGCCTAGGAATTGGAAGGAAGCGGTTGGGGCTTTAATTAAGATACACCCCTAGCATTTGCCTGGTGTTAAAATGGGAAACCACGGAAAACCATACTCTGGGCTGCCGACAGTGGGGTTCGAACCACTATCACCCGGATTCGAGCTCACAGCTGCACGCCCGTAACCGCGAAATTTGAAAAATAGAACGGGATCGACTGAGCCTCGGGTGTTCAAATGAGTAGACGGGGCTTGATTACCGCCTCAGCCATTCTCGAAGTGGTTTTGCGTGGTTTCCCACTTCTCCTCCAGGTAAATGCCGGGATGGTACCTAACTTAAGGCCACGGCCGCTTCCTTCCCTCTTCCTTGTCTATCCCTTCCAATCTTCCCATCCCACCGCAAGGCCCCTGTTCAGCATAGCAGGTGCGGCCGCCTGGGCGAGCTACTGGTCATCCTCCCCAGTTGTATCCCCGACCCAGAGTCTAATGCTCCAGGACACTGCCCTTGAGGCGGTGGTGGTGGGATCCCTTGCTGAGTCCGAGGGAAAAGCCGACCCTGGAGGGTAAACAGATTAAGAAGAAGATAATAATAATAATAATAATAATAATAATAATAATAATAATAATAATAATAATAATGTTTGTCCAACTCTTGTCCCGTTTCTCTACGGGATCGGGTATGAGGTGAGATGAATCTGTCGTGGCATGTTTTAATGACCAGATGCCCTTCCTGATGTCATCCTCATCAGACAATTTAATGAGATGAAATGAATGACGTGATACATGATAGTAGGAAGGGAGAGGGTGAAACCTGGTGCCGGCACATAGCCTACTCCTGTCGAAAAGCACCAAGGGGTCTATTCAAGGCTTAACGTCTCCATCCGACGGACGAATCACCATCAACAGCGTCATATGCCCTCACTCCACATGAACACTGCGGAGAGGTTTCGAATTTAATTGAGCCGTTTAGAAATTGTATACTATCACCTCCCAACCCTGCTGGCCAACACTGTGATGGTGAAAATTTTATCGAACAACGGGACTCGAACCGGCTAACCTCGGTGTCAGACCGTTTAGACTTCAACGCCTTAACGATCACCGCCACCAGGCGGACTGATTCGGTGAATAAACCTTGCAGAGAGGTATTTCGCGATCGTCATATCCTGAATGTATCATATTTCTGCACGAATGCAATGAGAGAAATCCAAAGTAGTGCCCTATGGACTGTATCAAGAAACGGGCGTGGAAGGATGATTCATGTGCCTCGTGCTGGGATACTTCGGGATCGTCTGTTCTCGATTTCATAGCTCGTAAGTTCTGTGAGATTCCCTGTATGCTGGTAGTAAATGGAATAAAATGGCGTATGGCTTTTGGTGCCGGGAGTGTCCGAGGACATGTTCGGCTCGCCAGGCGCAGGTCTTTTGATTTGACACCCGTAGGCGACCTGCGCGTTGTGATGACGATGAAATGATGATGAAGACGGCACATACACCCAGCCCCCGTGCCAGCGAAATTAACCACTGATGGTTAAAATTCCTGACCCTGCCGGGGAATCGAAGCCGGGACCCCTGTGACCAAAGGCCAGCACGCTAACCATTTAGCCATGGAGCCAGACTATGCCGGTAGTAAGTGAGGACCAGTCCTCTGCTATGAACTACCTCGTCCACCGGCCTTCACAGTCGACGAAGACACCTCACGATCGTCAGTTTCTGAATTCTTAGAGTACTCACGAATTGTACAATTCAGCGGAGTGCAAAGAAGAGTGAACGAATTAGTTCTTGATTTCTCACAGATAAAATTCCGTTTAAGTCGCAATGCTTAGGCAGAGACTGAGGTCCTATGTTCTCTCCTTGGGGTATTCCAACAATACTATCACAGAGTGAGCTACAGAAGTACAGTGACCACCTCGGGACCGTCACGAGGTGAAGCACACAGGCAGGCAGAGTGCATGAAGCGTGCAATAAAGGAGGTGCAGTAGATAAGGGGCGCACAGCTGTCGCGACAAGTGTGAGAACGAGTGACCTCGGGAGGTTCCCACACAGAACGTGCCTGCCACGCGCCCCCACCCCCACCCTGATGATGGCAGTATATAAGCCGAGGGCGGGGGGTGGCGGTGGATCATTCTGTATCGTAGCACGCCACACAGCGGTCCACAGCCAAGCCAGTTATTGATCAAAACAGCTGGAGTCAAGTTCGTTGATCTGGTCCACAAGATGGCGCCCAACCCAGTCCGCAGGTTTCTCTTCAGCTCCAGTAAGACCTGCCTCAAGGTAAGAACACACACACCTGTTGGCTATTCTTAGAGCAGTTGGTACACCTGCAGCTGTAGTCACTAGGCTTGTTCTAGGGGTGGATCACTTCGTTTGTATTAGTTAGTAATTCACCCCCCCCCCGGTGTACATGCAGTAAGGGAGGTCAAAGTAGTAGTGCTGCATCAAGTGTGACCAATTCTCTTTTTCACTTAGTAGCTCAGCTGGGTATATTGGGTTTGATCCAAGCTAAGGTCAGTGGTACATCAGAGTATTTAAATAATGTAACGCCGGGTCGTTCGCTAACCACTGAAAAGTTAAGGGACACAATATTCCAGAGTCTCTGAAAACTTGCATCAATTAAACGAAGACTAATCAATGCATTATTATTATTATTATTATTATTATTATTATTATTATTATTATTATTATTATTAGGCTTCCGTGGCTCATGCGACAGCATGCTGGCCTCTCGCCGCTGGGTTCCGTGGTTCAAATCCCGCTCACTCCATTTGAGATTTGTGTTGGACAAGGCGGAGGCGGGACAGGTTTTTCTCCGGGTACTCTGGTTTTCCCTGTCATATTTCATTCCAGCAACACTATCCAATATCATTTCATTCCATCTGTCATTCATTAATCATTGCCCCAGAGGAATGCGACAGGCTTCGGCAGCCGGCACATTATTATTATTATTATTATTATTATTATTATTATTATTATTATTATTATTATTATTATTATTATTATTATTATTATTTCCGCCTCCGTAGCGTGTTTGTTAGTGTTATTAGTTGCCGCCGTCGGAGGCCCGGGTTCGATTCCCGGTACTGCCGGAAATTTAAGAATGGCAGGGGGGCTGTATGTGGTTGAAATGTCCATTGGGGGTGTGCCTTAGAAGAGCTGCACCAGATTGGTACGAGGATACGAGATTATTATTATTATTATTATTATTATTATTATTATTATTATTATTATTATTATTATTATCATTATTATTTTTACTACTATTATCTACTCATTTGACCTCCCGAGGCTGAGTGGATCCCGTCCCAGCCCTTGTACCACTTTTTAAATTTCGTGGCAGAGTAGGGAATCGAACCCCGGGCATCCTGGGGTGGCAGCCAATCACACTAACCTCTACACCACAGAGACGGAACTGTAGAATTTTAATTATTATCAACCGCTTCATTTGTGGGGCAATGCCATGCGAATGGAGGAGGATAGGTTACATAGTGGAGTAGTGGACTCCACCATGGATGGTAAGAAAAGTAGAGGCATATCACGGTCACGATTTAATTATGGCAGGCATGGAACTAAAGCAGGTCATAGAAGATTGTGGAGGCATTCAGATAATTCACAGACTGTATGGTGAAGGACTGACTTGATCATTTTCTATATTTTCATTTAAATAACATTCTGAGGAGATACTTTTTATCATTCAGTCCTTCCTGTTTAACAGCCTCACTCATTGCGGTGTCTCGCTATTGTTCACTCAACCCCGGTCCTGTCGCCCCAGCAACAGGGACAATTGACTGTGCACAGAGCGGATTGCAGGGAGGCAGTTCTTTTCTTTGGAGATGACTGTGCTTCAGGTCGCTTCACCAGACTGTTATTGCCGTAAAGCTCCGTTCCCGTCAACACTTCCTGCGACAAGAGAAAATACTGTAACCCTAAAATCTCTATCAAAATAGACGTCATAGTTTCTCCGGATTATTCCACTTGAGGGTTGGGGTGGTAGAATATCAGCCAGGGTATATACCGTGCATGTCCTAAGGAGCCCCAGGGGCTCTTAACATGGGAGCGTTGATTGGCGGCCACTGGGCCCTTAGCTGAGTCCTAGCATTGCTTTCATTTACTTGTGCTACGCTCTTCAATTTCTTCTATCCTATCCGACCTTCCTTGGTCAACTCTTCTCCTTTTCCGTCCCCGACAGAAGGGAGTCTTTCATTTTCACGCCCTTCGAGTCCTTTGTCTTTCTTTGGCCGATATCTTCATTTCCGAAGTGTCGGATCCATTCGATTTCGTCTCTGATTAGTGTTGCCCAGTTGTACTTCCTTTTGAAACAATAATCATCACTACTATCATCTATTGCGGAATACTCTAGTGGAGGATACTGTCTGCGAGTCTCTGGGGACACCACAGACACCTCAACTCAAGGCAAGAGAATTAAATGTTAACGGTTCGACCTGGAATCGAACTCAGTGCTGGGAAGCCAGACGCTGCAGTCTACATTCCTAGACGATCTGTTGAGCAAACAGAAAGCTAAGTGCTTCAAGGGGGTGAAAACAACTGCGTTAAATGTTTTCATATGTCTCCAAAAATATAAAATTATGTTAAAAAGACACTTGTGATATTTTAGATTATATTCTTAACGTGTTACAAGAATAGGGTTACGTATCAGCTTGGCTGAGGAAAGTAACGGAAAACTTTCCTACTCCTGTTTTCATTAGTACGTCTCTGAAGTGACACCAGGCGGTGGGGTTGTTGAGGGTCAAAGCAACCTTCGGGCTGAGGTCACTGTTCACGCTAGATTTTAGACTTGTCCGGTTAATACTTCTAACTCAGGGACGGGGCGTTTGTGTTAGTCTCAACAAAATTTGCAGCACTTGTCGTAAAACTTATCTACATATAAATAAAGGTACCTGGGAAAGGACCCGGAACTAGAAGGCTGCTTGCTTTGTGGATACATGTAAAACGTGCTTGCAAGTTAGATAGTTTAAATACTTTCATTTCATTATCAATTCTTAACCGGACGACTTCCTAAATTGTATAATTTTTGTGAGAATACTTGTAATAGTGTGTGAAATACCTTTATTGTTTTAACTTTATAAGCATGATGAAGTGTTAGGTCACAACCGGGGGGACCAATTAGACCTATTGTGCCTTCTCGAATACACTGCACTTATCTGTCGATATAAGTTTATATATAAAATAAGAGTTTTGTCTGTACATTGCTCAGAATTTAAAAAGGATGGTATTTCTGTATCGGTCGTGTCCACAGCAACAAGGAAGTGCACTTTTTAATTTTCCGTAATTTCTGTCTGCCTGTATGTATGTATATATGTACGCGCATCACTAGAAAATGGCAGAAGAGAACTTAATAAAAATCGGTATGTAAAGTCGAGTAATGAGACACCACAATTTAGGCTATAAATACTTTATTCACACTGAGCGAAATGTTAGTTTAGAGGAAGGAAATTAAATCTCAGCCACAAACGCCCAAGAGAGATTCGGTTTATTCTGCCATCTAGAAGGCCTAGAGTAAAATGAAGCGTGGACACTGACGAGCAGACAGCCAGATGGCTGTTATTATTATTATTATTATTATTATTATTATTATTATTATTATTATTATTATTATTATTATTAGCAAATTTCCGATAATATATGTCTTATGCATTTCTACCGTACCGGCTATGATAACGGAGATATTCATGAATTTCGACATGTGTTGCAAAGTCGTAATGAACCCCGAAGCACGAGAAAATGGGTGAACAAAATGTAATGAAAACTGGTATGTAAAATCGACCAATAAGTCAATCGATAATTTTATTCACGCTGAATGAAATGGTAGTTTAGGGAAAGGAACCTAAAATTTAATTTTTAAATATTTAAGTTATTGGTCCTGTCGAAAAGTACTACATAACAAAAGTGATAGAGAATGCGATTTCGGATCATTTATGTGTTATACAGTTTGACCGTAGCGACTATGATCATAGAACATTGAATTTTGTTCCTTAGTCCAAATCAACGCCAAGCGTTGTTAACATGGGAATGCTGTTTAATCGTGTTAACTGGCGATGGTTTTTGTCGTGATTGGCTGAATGGTCAGCGTTGAGGCATTCGGTTCAGAGGGTCCCGGGTTCGATTCCCGGCCGGGTCGGGGATTTTAATCGCCTCTGATTAATTCCTCTGGCCCGGGGATTGGGTGTTTGCCCCAGCACTTTCCTCTTCATATTCAAACAACACAGTTACACTACCAACCAGCACAGAAACACGCAATAGTGATTACATCCCTCCATATAGGGTTGGCGTCAGGAAGGGCATCCGGCCGTAAAAGAGGGCCAAATTCATATGTGCGACGCAGTTTGCACCCGCGACCCCACAGGTGTGGAAAAAGCGGTAAAAAAGAAGGTGTTTGTCATTATTGTCTTAAGGTGTAAAACCGCGTGGTCATGAGTCTGTATCGACAAGGAAAAATGTGAAGATGATTGTAAAAATGAGAAAGAAATCGTGAACAAGACAAGGGGGACTCATGAAAGAAAGAAGGACTGCCTTTACATTAGATGCCCTAATGTGACAGAGTCGGAGGTAACCTAAATGTGACGATCTATAATATCTAAAGCTCATAAAACTGATCAAACATGACATTGACCATTGTTGTGATGTGAATTGTCTCTTCTTCTGCCACTCATCTCCGATGGATGGGATTACTGGTGCGGCTCGAAAAATACAGCCTGCCTGAATATTGGCGGAAAATAGCTAGGGAGTCAGATAACTTTGCACATGCTATATGAATGACCCATGAACTACGGGTACTACAGCTAGTAAATCAATAACGTGACTGCTTTATGACTTCTAACACACACACACGGGAGGAATACACAGCAATTCCAAGCTGCACTTCAAGTGGTCCAATGTTGCACTTTTGCGGTTTACTCCACAAAATTAAAACTCAGCTACAGATCGTATAAGAGCTAAAGAGAAAAAAATGACGTAGACCACCATTGGTCACTGGTTGTGGGCTCAGATCTCTCCGAGTTCTGTTGTTCTCTTTGGCCTGTACTCATATGTACTCAACACTGTCAGTGTTAGAGTGAACATTGACAAGCAGGCAGCCTAAATGCTTGCAAACTTAAGGTGAGACTAGTCGTCAATGTCGTCATAAACTGTTGCTGAAGACTGGATTAATTTTCCTAGCACATAAACATAGCTACTTGTGTCAGATTTAGAATGAGATGAATTTAATAAAGCAGATTATTTCTGGGATTTTTAAAAATATTAAGAAATGTGAAGAAAATTTACAAAAAAATATTTCATTGCTCGTTCAAAAATGTATCAATTTTTATACCCTTTACAGACCTCAACGAGCCGGTCTCTCACAGCTGGGATCCGTGATTCAAATCCCGGTCACTCCATGTGAGATTTGTGCTGGATAAAGCAGAGGCAGGACAGGTTTTTCTCCGGGTACTCCGGTTTTCCCTGTCATCCTTAATTCCAGCAATACTCTCCAGTATCATTTCATTTTATTAATCATTCATTAATCATTGCCCCAGAGAAGTGCGACAGGCTTCGGCGGCCGGCACAATTCCCATCCTCGCCGCTAGAAGGGGGCTTCATTCATTCCATTCCTGACTCGGTCAAATGACTGGAAACAGGCTGTGGATTTTCATTTATAGACCCAAGTAAGAACTAATTCATTCTTTAATATTATTTCCTGTTTCTAAGTATTCACTTCGTCTGAATACAGTAAATTATTTTTGATTAAAATATTAAAATCCAAACTTCGGCGGAAAATGAGTCCTCACAAATGCCAGTGCTGGATCTTAACCATTATAAAAATGGCTATGGGATACATTTTTGAACTCCAGGCCAAACTCACTGTGGACATTTTATGCAATGAATGCTAAGAAATAATTTAATTTCCATTGGTGTAAGAAGCGGTTTCATTTCTTTCTTCTTCTCTCATTGGTAGTAACGGCTGGTACACTGAGCTGCACATTCGAAGAAATGTTCAGTGAAGTACTCCAGGAAGTACAATGCTGGGATTCTAGGCTCTTACAACTGTATATCACAGTTCCCTTCACACTACTCCCACTAAATTGTCCTTCTTTAACTTTTGGTTCGACTACATTTTTCATTTCAGTTTTGTCTTTAAGTAGCCTAAATATATTTTTACTTGTCATTTGTCAATTCAAATGAACTGACATTGTTGGGTGCTCTTCTTCCAAATTCAATTGTCCTGGGTATAATAATGCTTATTTTTAATTCTACTCTTTTATGAAATTGTAAAATAGTGTTTTAATCAGTTAAAATTATTAAACCTTCATTTAAATTGAATTATGCATATTATTCCATACTGGGACCACTGTTCTATTTGTGGAATTTTACAAAAATTAGCGTATTATTAAAGTGGCCCGCGGTCGTGCCTGATTGTTTTCAATGTGGCCCTTGAGCCCTTATAAATTGTAAACCTCTGGTCTATATCGTAAGAATTCAAATCGGAGGCTAGATCTGTTCTTAAATGGCACAACAAAGCTTAAGCGGTTATAGGAAGCTACAGAAACTGAAGACGGCATCACACTGGACTATATGAGTAGCATATGATCACCAATATATCAGTAGCTTCCGTACTATCACATGAGAGTTAGCTTAGCTATGGTCATAAAGACTTTCTTACAAATACAAGAATAGACATTCGACACATGGTAGAGATAGGGGGTCAAGAAACTGATAGTTTTTCATTCATAAATATGTGAGGAAATGTGTACTTAACAGGTCAGCATGTGATGTTTTGCAGGTTTTGGCCCTTTAATTGCCACAATTCGGTTATTTAAATGTGGTGCCCAGTTATCCATGCCCTTTTGGCAAAATCTGTTAAGTAGACATCTAATTTAGGATCTATTAGTAAATTAGAAATGTTTTCAAGGAAATTTTATTACTTTGTTGGCAGTACGAAGTATCTGAAGGCCTTGGAAACATCTGGCAATCTGTATCCGCTTAGGTTTGTTTCTGTTTCTGTTCGTAACCTCGTGGTAGGCTATTGCGAGTAAATTTTACTGCATTTACTCCTTCTCCTGTTGTATTATGGGCAAAATGAGGAAATTCAATAAAGTAAATACTACCCCTCTTGTAGTTAAAAGTGCAAACAATGATTCGGCGATAATTTCTCGTAATACCAACAAAGAGATTAATGCATTAAATAAGCCAATTTTGAGTACTTCGAAGAGGAAATTCACATACACTTGGAGCCTGAGGACAATCAGAGTTTTACTGTGAGTAATGTGGATGATTCTAATGGTAATTCAATTGTAAATATTAGTCTACTTTCTCTATTAACATAAATGTGTTAAATGTAAATACTGTCAAGATGTTAACTGTGTAGGCCTGAAGGTGGAACAAAAATTAAAACACTTTTCCCTTTGCGAAAATTAAATGATCATGAATACGTCTCACTGTCGGGGCCATCCACCAACGGCTGCTAATCTCAGATGGCAACCAGCCATGAGTCATGGTCTGCACGGTTGCTAGGTAACAATACCTTACATCACAGCCTGCACGGTTGCTAGGTAACAATACCCTACATCACAGACTGCACGGTTGCTAGGTAACAATACCTTACATTACAGCCTGCACGGTTGCTAGGTAACAATACCTTACATCACAGCCTGCACGGTTGCTAGGTAACAATACCTTACATCACAGCCTGCACGGTTGCTAGGTAACAATACCTTACATCACAGCCTGCACGGTTGCTAGGTAACAATACCTTACATCACAGACTGCACGGTTGCTAGGTAACAATACCTTACATCACAGCCTGCACGGTTGCTAGGTAACAACACCTTACATCACAGCCTGCACGGTTGCTAGGTAACAACACCTTACATCACAGCCTGCACGGTTGCTAGGTAACAACACCTTACATCACAGCCTGCACGGTTGCTATGGTTACACTTCCGTTACACATCTTGTCGCGTCACGTTACACACATTTTCTGATGACCCACAGCCATATGACATATTTATTTCAACAGTAAGACGGGATTAGCCACACGATTTAGCTGGATGTTAAACTTGCATATGGGATGAGAGAGGAGACAATCAGAGACAATGAGAGAAAGGAGACGAGCTGCTCGACTAAGTGGTATGTTCCGAGCTGTCAGTGGAGAGATGACGTCGAATGACATTAGTAGACAAATAAGTTTGAGTGGTGCTTTTAAAAGTAGGAAAGATCACAATATGAATACAAAGATGGAATTCAAGAGGACAAATTGGGGAAGATATTCGTTTATAAGAAGGGGAATTAAGGATGTTCAATAAATTTCCAAATTCTTTGCATTTATTTAAGAAAAGACTAGGAAAACAACAGATAGGTAATCTGTCACCTGGGCGACTGTCCTAAATCCAGATCAGTGGTGACATTGATTGTTTGTTTTATTGATTGATTGATTGATTGATTGATTGATTGATTGATTGATTGATTGATTGATTGATTGATTGATTGATTGATTGATTGATTGGTGAGATGTATTGGTAAAGGTCACATTATGTGCAACGATGAACCTGCCTCCGCCAGCAACTACATTTATTTTTATGACAGTGTAATTCGTTAAAAAGATTGAATTCTTCAAGAGAATTTATTGATTTGATCCACCTATTCAATACTTGATATGATAATTATTTTATCAGTTCATTTTACACTTCTAGGACATGTTTGAGGCATCTTCAGCCGAAAACAAAATTGGTCACTTTAAAATTGATATGTTATTTACAAACATAGACATTAAAACATACACAATATCATACCAAAACAAAGGTCCTATTAATGTTTACTACGTAAATGACGTATCAATTTTAAAGTGGCCAATAAATTTTGTTTTTAGCTGAAGATGACTCAAAAAAGAGCTGAAACATGTCTTAGAGGTGTAAAATGAACTGATAAATAATTATTATGACAAGTGTTTAATAGATGGATCAAATCAATAAATTATCTTAAAGAATTGAATCTTTTTAACGTTACATGTCAACATCAACCAACCCAACACCATGGCCTACCGAAGGCCTGTAGGTTACGAGGTGTCGTGTGGTCAGCACGACGGATCTTCTTGGCCGTTATTCTTGGCTTTCTAGACCGGGGCCGCTATCCCACCGTCATATAGCTCCTCAATTGTAATCACGTAGGCTGAGTGGACCTCGAACCAGCCCTCACATGCAAGTAAAAATCCCTGACCTGGCCGGGAATCGAACCCGGGGCCTCCGGGTAAGAGGCAGACACGCTACCCCTACACCGCGGGGCCAGCGTTAGATGTCAATATGGAATGAAAATGAAATTCCTTAGTTGTAACCAGTGTCATTATTAGGCCCTACTCTAAAAACAGTAGCTTTGAATGAGGGGATGTAATGCATCTTGTCAGAAGCGAGACCACACACGTTTGAATGGCGGTGCGACAGCTACTTCGCTAAAAAAAATGTGGAATGTCTGACAAAGCAAGGAGTTCAGGACAAGTGTACGAAGAATTGTAAGGGTTACTCACCATATGTGATGGTTCTGTTGTGTGTGGCTGGGGACCCCGTTATGTAAATTATCTGGGTGATGGGGACTGGAAAGGTTTCTTGAAGATGAAAGCAGTAATTGTGTATGGGAATGGTGTAGAGTTTAAAATACTGGAATGTTGTGGCCGTGTACAGAAAATAACGGGGGCCAGACTCAGAAAAAATGGGATGTCTCAGTGGAAGGAGACGACTAGCAGATGGTGTACTTACAGTTTTCTCACCAGGATGCACTGCAATAGACGAAGGTTCTAACACTGAGAGGCCAATTCTCGGACGAAACTGTTTACGTAGATCTGTACGGGAGTGAAAAGTGGGTGAAATCAGCATGAAAGTAAAAAGAATGAATGCTGGTGCAGACAGTGAGAACAGTGTTGGTGGTGGTGATGATTATTGTTCTTACAATTTGCTTTACGTCGCACCTGCACAGATAGGTCTTATGGCGACGATGGGCTAGGAGTGGGGAAGGAAGCGACTTCATGAGTGCTAGACGGCTGCCCCTTTACATGCTTCCCAAGGCAGATGTTAGGAGGAAATGGCAGTGGAGATGGTTTAAGATAGACCAATCAGATGAGTCTTCCGTTATTATGGGGTGGGATATGTACAGTATATGTCCTTTCTGGAGACTATGGAAATATAGTTTCCGATTTGTTTTTAAAGATGTTCCGATAATAATAATAATCATCGTATGGCCTCAGCTACCTTGTGCAGACATTTCAATTTGACGCCATCTGGCTGTCTGATCGTCAATTTCGATGTTCCGTTTTACTCTAGGCCTACTAGATGCAGACAGAGTAAACCGAAACTCTCTTGGGCGTCTATGGTTAAGATTTAATGAATTTTGTCGGGTAAACACCAAATGTGTCATCAGAGATCTTTTACATGCCGACATCGTACGACATGGAGTGTCGAATGGACTTTTTTCCGCCCTTCAAAAATCCGACTACCTCTGCCGGGTTTGAACCCGCTATCTTGGGATCCGAAGGCCGACACTCTACCGCTGTTCCGATTAAGTTGAATGACACCACTGATTTTTCTGATAATGTATGAAAAGCTGAAACCCCTATCTAGCAGCGAGGATAGGAATTGTGCCGGCTGCCGAAGCCTGTCGCATTCCTCTCGGGGAATGATTAACGACTGACAGATGAAATGAAATGATAGTGGAGAGTGTTGCTGGAATGAAAGATGACAGGGAAAACCGCAGTAACCGGAGAAAAACCTGTCCCGCCTCTGCTTTGTCCAGCACAAATCTCACATGGAGTGACCGGGATTTGAACCACGGAACTCAGCACTGAGAGGCCGACGCGCTGCCGCCTGAGCCACGGAGGCTACGATTTTTCTGATAATGTAATTGGACATAATATGGTTTCTGTATTTGCTGTTGACAATAATCGAACTGACGCTAATATTTTATGTTGGTATTCTAAGGTTCGTCCCCAGCATTTGCCTGGTGTGAAAATGGAAAACCATGGATAATCATCTTCAGGACTGCCGACAGTGGGGGTTCGAACCAAGCTCACATCTCCGCGACCCTCTTCCTCACACTGAGATTCTCTTTCTGGAAGTCTCAGCTGAAACCTCTCCATCTTGTCCCTCAGAGAAACCTTAACACAATCATAATTAATTTCAGCGCCTGTGAATGTTAAACAAAGATTTCAAAATTTTTAGGCCTTCACAATCGTGAAATTAGCAGCGAAACGTTCCCCTTCTGGGAACTCTAAGTTAAAGGCAGGCAAGTGAGGGAATGTACACTGTCAGAAGGAGGCTGCCACTGTGTGGTGTCGGCCAAAGAAAGACAACAGCCATGAAAGGCGTGAAAATGAAATACGGTCGGGGTCGGAAAAGAACAAGAGTTGACAAAGGGAGGTCGGATAGGATAGACGAAGTAAGTGAAAGCAATTCCAGGAATCAGGTAAGGGCCCCGTGGTCGCCAACCCACGCTCCCAAGTTAATGGCCCTTGAGACCCCTTTTAGCTGCCTCTTATGACAGGCAGGTGATTATCGTGGCTGCTATTCTACCGCCCCACCCACAAGCGGACAGTTGGGAACAATGGCAGAGGTACTCGAAATGAAGACATAGAGTAAGGTAAGGTAAGGGTTATTCTGCCCGAAGGCAGGTCCGAACCTCCGCAGAGGTGTTTCTGAGCCGGAGTTTACGTGCGGTAGAGTGGCCCCCCACCAACAGCGCGTGGCAACCCATCCAACTCCTGACCACGCCCAATGTTGCTTAACTTCGGAGATCTCACGGGATCCGGTGTTTCAACACGGCTACGGCCGTTGGCAAGGCATAGAGTGGTGAAGACATTTTTCCCTCAACAGTATGCAGTACAGAATTAAAAATTAACTCGTGTCTTCATCCCGAGGGCATGCAGCTCTTTCCCACGAATGTATAATTATAACCACCTACCAGTCCTCGTGCCATTTTTAAATTTCCGGAAGTACCTGGAATCGAACCCGGGCCCCCGAGGAGGCAGCTGATAACACTAACCGTTACTCTACGGAGGCGGAAATATATACAGTATTAATTTATTAGAGTCTAAAAGACCCGTGCGAGAAATCTCGCATGTTGATAAAGTATGTGATGGAGTAGCCTCCTGGTGAACTAAGGAATACACAAATCAGTACAATATTAGACAGTCTTACTTACCACTTGATGTAATCTTTGGTTTTTTAAACAATTATGGTATTCACTTGAACGGAAGCAAATGCAAGTGCATTATTATACTGGCCAATGTTTCGGAAGTAATTTTTTGTTTTACTATCATTCTTTTCTTAACTGATAATTACATAATATTATAATGACATAAAACAGGCGTCCTAGTGGCCAAAATGTCAAGTGGACGGCAATGATGGCGTGTATTTTCCTACAGCAACACTGTTTGCAAATCGCACACTTCGAACGTTTTTTAAAAACTCATTTATAAAAGAAATTATCGTTATTTATGAAATGATAGTGCAATTCATCACAGTTAATTTCTATTCTCTTTCTTTTGAATGCCCATTTGTCACGATCGGTTACTTGTGAGCGCCGCAAAAGGGATCTATACTACTGAAATAATATATATGATATTCGTATTTTCGAAAGGTAGTCAATTACTTTGGGAAACCATGGCATACCATTTTCAAGACGGCCAACATAGCGTTAGGACGCACTTATTCCCCAGTCCATCCGGACATTGAGTGCTTCCAAACAGCCGGGGATAATAGCTCACGTGGTAGAGCGCTGGGCTTCTCAGCTCAACTTAGTCGGTTCGATCGTGGCTCAGTCCGGTGATATTTGAAGGTGCTCTGATACGTCTGACTCGTGTCAGTAGATTTACCCGTACGTTAAAGAACTCCTGCGGGACAAAAATTCCGGCACCGTCTCATAAACCTGTAAAAGTATTAGTATTTATTGAACATAACAGGCGAATTAGGCCCGATACATGTTCACAAGGACAACTAACAACAAAAGAATAGAAGAAAAATACAAAATTCATGGGCATGTCTTGAGGTTCATTGGATACTCCGGAAACGTGACACTTCCAAGGGAGGGTCTCCACAGCAGTTATCCTCAGTCCCTCATGCCACGTCCATCGTCTCCACTTAATATTAAGAAACAAAATAAATAAACAATAAGGGATAATAAAATAAAAGCAAGAAATAATATTAATGACAATCTCCTGCTACTGTCCGGCCGTGTCATCACCCCTGGTGAGAAGCCGCCCTCCCGATGATGGCACGACCGGCCCTATCCGTGAGGCCCTAAGAAAGACCCCAACAACCTTACCAGATGACAGTGCGTTTCTCTCACCATTCCATTGCAGCCGGCGACGTGAAGCCGAAGCCGCTCTCCTTCCATATAGTGCCTCTTACATTTCTCCCTTCTTTTACATATTTGGGGTGGGCCCGTCCCACCCCGTTCTCTTACGGTTATGTCCTGTTCTCCCTTGCCCACCACTCCTTCCTTACCACCTCCTACTAAGTGTGAATAGTGAGAAAAACGCTCATGCCTAAATGCATACAACTATCATGCTTCTAGCTTCCTGCAAATAATAATAATAAGGTTATAATGCTCGTAAATTAACAATCAGAATAAGTGTTAGCGTGACGATAAGACAAATCTAGCCCTACCCTGACCTTGCATTCACCACATGACCGTCACAACAAATAGTTCTGCAATAAAACCGCTATAATAATAATAATAATTTCGTGTGGCTATTTCTAGCCGAATGCAGCCCTTGTAAGGCAGACCCTCCGATGAGGGTGGGCGGCATCTGCCATGTGTAAGTAACTGCGTGTTATTGTGGTGGAGAATAGTGTTATGTGTGGTGTATGAGTTGCAGGGATATTGGGGACAGCACTAACACCCAGCCCCCGGGCCATTGGAATTAACCAATCAAGGTAAAATCCCAGACCCGATCGGGAATCGAACCCGGGACCCTCTGAATCGAAGGCCAGTACGCTGACCATTCAGCCAACGAGTGGAACAATAAAACCGCTGACATTACGTTACAACATATTCAGCTCCAGTCCTTGTATACACAAAACCTGTAAAAGTAGTTACGCACATATAGCAATAATATTAAAATGATTCCTTCGAGGCAACGCGTCAGCTCCCCGAGCTATTTTGGTAAGCAATGGGAAACAACAAGCTACTGTACAGTATTGTTGGGATGTGCGTGATGTCGCAGAAGAGGAAAGCATATTCTATGCCTGATCGTGTGAAGAACGCTGATAGTCTTGTCCTCCCTCCCCACCGTTTGTCTCTGTATAGACCCTCTTCCGATGATACCTTTTATTTCTTTCATTATTCACAGATGATTATTAACAAATACAGTACATCGCAATTGGGAAATATCTCGGTGGCAACGATCATTACCAGTAGTGTGATAATAAAGTAAAATTAAAACATATTTACCCAACAACAACAACAACACAAACAAACATAACGAAAACAACAAAAACAACTACATCAAGAGTACAACAAGTAATTAGTGGGACGTAAAGCAAATAACATTATTATTATTATTGTTATTATTATTTATATTATTATTATTATATTCTCCCCCTAGGTAACCTATCCTCCTCCGTTCGCCTCACATAACTGAAGCCGGTTTATACGTAGGTACGCCTACGTTGAGTTCTTAAATCTACCGACACGAGGCTGACGTATTTCAACACCTTCAAATACCTCCGGACTGAGCCAGGATTGAATCTGCCAAGTTTGAGTCAGAAAGCCAGCGCTTCAACCGTCTGAACCACCCACTCATCCTGGCCTAGGGAAAGGGGGGGGGGGAGAAGGGAGAATAACATTGGTCTTGCCCATAGTGGGTAAGAAAAGTATAGGGAGACAAAGGTTACGGACGTACACTCAGTTTTATTCATTTAGAGATAACAGGTGAGGAACTAAACAGAACTGGTGGCAATTAGGCGTTTGTGAAGACATTTAATTAATTCACAGAGGTTTGCAGACTGAACGCTGAAATGCATAACATGGTGTGTGGTTTGATTTAAGAGATGTATCTAATGTCTAAGGTTCATTATTAAAGGACACCCCTCTCTTGTACAGGTGCTGAAGAAGCTGGCGACTCCTAACAGCAGACGTCGCTGTCACCCATCGCCTGACGTCTCCCCCGTCCTCCCGGAGCCAGTGACGACCCTGGAGGAGCCGGAGTCCTGTTCCAGCAGCACTTTGACCGTGGTGTCGTGGCTGGATGAGGTGAGGGACGTCGAGGATATGGAGAACAGGCTGAACGAGGCGCTCGAGATGAAGATGGCTGTCGCACGGTGAAGATTCATTTCACAACATTTGTTCTGTGGACTCCTCCAAACCTTCTTCTTCAGCTATTTTGGCCTGTGCAAGGATGCGAGGTCTACATTCTGTTCTTATTATAGCAACTAATTTAAATACCTTTCTATACAGCTTCAACAGGATCTCAAAACTCGCTTATTTCTGAGAGATTTCTTTACGCAATAAGTTATCTGCTCTGAAGGATGTTTTTCTTCCTAGAGTCATGCTTCTACCATCGTGTGAGATGTATTTGGTAGTTTAATAACCTCAAGTTATTGATGTAATCAGTTCTGACAAAAGAGTGACAAAGCTCATAACATACCATAGGATCTTTATTTTTAAGAGTTATGGGAACATTAGGGTTATTGCATATTTCTCTCTAGAATTAAGTTGAGGACTCGACGAACTTTAGAACCACATATTGTAAATCTGAATTTTAGCTACGTACTCTGATGATACGTAGAAACCCGCTCGCTCACAATGGATTTTGTTTCTAATGTTTCCTCATGCAAACTTACCAACATCTCGCACTGACATATGACACAACCGTAGAATTAATTTTGAAAATATTACTACACATAACCGAAGCACCTCCTAAACGCAAATATAAGAGAAAGGGACTCGGTGTATTGTTATGTTTAAAGCCCGGATTTTTATGCAGTAACAGGTTAGATTGCAAACTAATTTGGTTGGTAGGAAGTGACGACCACCCGCTCTTCCATAGTGTAGCAAGAGTAACATAAATTATAGGCGTTCTGATGGGCCGTACCCCTAATGTTGATGCAAACTCCACAGCATAGGCGTTGTGAAGGTAGACTGTACTTGCTAATCGCTTGAGGAAGTTTGCATTCTAACCTATTAATGCATAAGAATCCGGGCTCTAGTTATGATATAGTTACTTTCAAAAATTAATCGTTCACTTTCCATAGTGTTAGATAAAAGGGAAATAGCTACATGAAGAACGTTTAAGGAGATTTCGATAGTTTTATCTCCTTTGTAAAAATACAGAAACTCTCCATAACATACTTCAACAACTTTTCTCGCAGTGAGATGTTAATAGGCGTATCATTAATATTACCAAAGTGAGAACAATCTTTAATGTTCCAGGAGAATGTTCAAGATTACAGATTGCTGTTTTGTATTTTGAAATACAACGAGAATTGAATGTTGTCATAAAATTTCAGCAATTCTTCAGTTAATTATTGGTTAATTATTGACATTCGCATTGTAAGAAATTGAGAAACTTTAAAAAAATTTCGAGTTGTTCCATGTTTACCCTTTCTGTTTGATCCGTCTGAAATTTATTTGTGTATTTACGTAATCCCTGGGATTTAAAATAAATTACAAAATCTTGGGCCCAGTTGATGATAATTAGGTTATTACATTGCTGTAATCCCCAGCAGATATTTGAGGTAGTTTGATTTCAATTAGACACACAGATTTTAAATGCGAAAAATATATTCCGTTAATCCTTTCGACAATATTCATTGTTGGTTCATATTCTCTCAAATGTCTATAGAAATCAAAGACTTCGCTCTAAGAATCGTGAAACTTTCTCCTGGAACATTTCTATATGACATGGAAATGAAATATTAGTCATATCAGGATATAATCTGTTGATTATGTGTTCATGTGTAGGTCATTGCTGTGTGTACCAGGTGTTGGTATTAAATGGCAGGTGTCTCACCTGGCATGGTGGACGGATTTTCCTGGTACTGTATATGTATGATGGTCGACTTGTTATTAAGTTCTTTTTCCATGTCGATACATTGCAGTAGTACACCGTTACTTCTCGCCTGGCGGTTGTCTGCATACTGGTAAACTGTGCACAATAGTTATCCAACAATTAAGCCTACCGACTTTTTTGTTTTAGTGAATAATTCATACTCATCGGATACTTCTTAACTCTGTGACATCTTTTAGTTCCATAAAATTATGATTTTAGCAGCCGTACCCTGAAAATTGCAAAGAAAAAACAACGCGGGGAAAGAACTTAATAGTAGCTCAACATTATCTTTTTTTTCTTGAGTACAACGAATGTAAAAGAGAAGAAAGCTTAGCCTAAAACTTGTTTTAAGATGTTGTTTTTAACGTTCCTGAGATTCTACTTGGTCACAAACTATTTACTTACACATCTCTGTATTAATAAATTAGAAGTGGTGAATCTTCGGTGCGCTGGAGGCACAGTAGGCTGGATCTACTTATGAAGAAGAGTGAATCACGGTGAGATGGTAAATGCTGGGAAATCTTGTTAAAGGCCGCACATTTTAGAACACATAAAACACTTGGCTGCCTGAACGACTTCTGCACATCCAGTGATTATTTTCTAGCCGGGATTAGTGAGCTTGCCTTTTACCCAAAGACCTCAGGTTCTATTCTTCGCGTGTTCAAGAATTTTACCTGGCTCGATGTCGACTCAGCCTACGTGAGAACGGCTTAGGAGCTATCTGACAGTGAGATAGCGGCCCCGGTCTAGAAAGAGCGGAGAGGATGCGTCGCGTTGGTGGCCGTAATGTGCAGGCCTTCGGGCTAGGTAGGGCAAGATAAGCATTGCATCATGATCGAATTAGATGAGGTATGCCATTTCCAAGAATTAAGGTATTGGAAAAAGACAGGGAAGGGCCACGAACCTCAGACCTTCGGGACCGGAGAAGCCTGACACAAGAAAGCGAAAGCAGATAGAGGCCCCGTGGTTACCGAGACACGCCCTTTTGTTCGCCTCTTACAACAGGAGGAACCTAACATGGTCAGCTTGACTTGACTTGTACTCAGATCAGGGCTTCCAGGTGGACGACAGACATTCTCTAATAAAAGTAATAATGATGTTTTTTACGCCCCACTAACCAATTTTTAAAGGTTTTTGGAGACGTCAAATTGCCGGAATTTAGTCCAACAAGAGTTCTTTTAAGTGCCAGTAAATTTATCGACATGAGGCTGACGTATTTGAGCACCTTCAAATACCACCGGACTGAGCTAGGAC
Organism: Anabrus simplex; assembly: GCF_040414725.1. Taxonomy (NCBI): domain Eukaryota; kingdom Metazoa; phylum Arthropoda; class Insecta; order Orthoptera; family Tettigoniidae; genus Anabrus; species Anabrus simplex. The sequence goes on along the minus strand of NC_090274.1, from coordinate 18,507,474 downwards.
TGAACCTGCCAAGTTGGGGTCAGAAGGCCAGCACCTCAACCGTCTGAGCCACTCAGCCCGGCAGACTTCCTCTTTCCCACATTTTTTTGCTACTTGCTTAACGTCACACAGTGGCTGCCTAGCCCAGAGAGGTACAGACGTGCTCGCTTCACCAGGAAGGACGTGGGTTTGATTACCCGTCAGGAAGTCGAAAAATTTAAGAAACAAGGTTTCCAATTTCGGAGGTGTATATGACCCTGAGATTCACTCAGCTAACACCAAAAATGAGTATTAATTCCTGTGGGCAAAGGCGGCTGGGCGTAGAGCTAACCTCTCTAGCCCAATAAGTGTTACACGGTCTTCATGGCCTGTACTGACTTTGACTTTGTTAACGTCTCACTAATACACAGAACATTTCTGGCAGGGAAACGCTTCTCTTCTGGGAACTTCCAGCCAATGGCAGCAAAGTGAGGGTATGTATCTCCCCTAGCGCAATGCCACCATCTAGCGAGCCCACTGCCACACATTGTCTTCTCCACCACTAAAAGGATATTGACTCAGACATGGATGAGTCACCACTTCTAATATTCGAAATACATGTTAAGATTTATATTAAAAATGTGAAGCTGATTTCAATGCCCTAGTGCGGTTCAGAATAATCTTATTAAACGATGTATCAGGACACATGAGGTTTATAAATAAGAAACGTACGCGTTTCCTTTCTTCAAACTCAAGCCGTTATTACAAGGACTTCGGAATTGTTCATTATTACTTCTGTCATTTCTGCAATCCTTCATACACAACTGTTAAACGGGTAGAGGAAATGACTTTATGGACTTTATTAGAGCACTGAAATCACCACTGCAACAATAAATTATCTGAATATGTGACATAGAAATAATTATATTATTAATATATAGTTTAAGATTTAGATATTCTTAAGGCTGTGATTTTAAAATTCAATACTTGTTTCTTTCTGTAAAGGAAACCTGATAAGTAGATTTACTTATGAATTAATTATAATTCAATTGTTGTGTATATAATATTGTATAATCCATCATAGAGTTATATGAATATGTAAATATTTGCTCCTCATTTTTTCCTATAAGACAGAACATAATGCAGCTGATGAATCCAAAGAATGTGATCCTTTTAATTTCTACTCCGTACCTTTATCATAGATTTATTTTTGTTTCAAGATTTTCAATCACAATAATATAATGTAAGTTTATCCATTGTATAAATAAATTATTTTTATAAAAGCAGATGTGTTTTATTCCTCATGTGTCAGCACGTCCCTTGTCCAAGTAGCCTGAATTAGGCAGAGAACAAATGAACTATAATAACTATCTGTTGATCTCCCTCTTGTATACGTGGATGATTTACTAAAATGTAGGGAGGGAGGGAGGGTGGGATAATGCTGAATGGAAATGTTCATGCCGAAGATTTGACGTTAAGGACTGAACTTCGGGATAGATCGTTCAGAAACTCCTGTCAGCCTAGGATCACATAACTTGATGCAGGAAAGTGTAAGGCCTACAACTGAGGAGCATTTTAAAATATCAGGTGAGATACAGAATGTCGTTTCTCAACACAGCATTCATATACGTACACAGTATTTTCTATCGATCAAATTTTGTCTAATTTTTTTAAAAATCCATGAATCCGCAAAATTTGACCTAACATAAAATTGACGAACAAAATTTCAGATATCATTTTACTGATTGAAGATAAAAAATAATAATGCAATAAAAATAGAGTATGTATAATATTAAACGCAAGTCCGAGGGTAGACCTTCCCGCCCCTCCCTCCCCCCCTTGTTACCTGCAGGGAAGCGAGCTCAGTCTACCGTAGAGGTAGCGCGTGAGATTCATTCTTTTAAGAAAGACCTAAAATACCGTATTTACGCGAATAATCCCCGCATATTTAAAAAAAAAGGCGAGCTCGAGGAGTGATATGAAATGTTTGTTTATGCCTAAGTTGCTCTTTCAATGGAAGGAATTTTGGTTCATTTCATTTTTTTCAAAATGGCCCTTCCTAAAATTAGGGTGCGGGGATTATTCGCGTAAATACGGTATTCCTTTGCGAGGTTCTCAAACATTGTCTAAGGTATGTAATACAGTATATAAGATAGTTTACAAATTGAAATTCTAATATGTATGGAAGGGTCTTGATTGCGGCGTGTTTTAATAATAAAATTAATATAAACCAAGTATATCTCAAAAAGTAATTCTGCAATAGAAATGAAATATGATATACGTACTATTGTAGTTTCAAAACATATTGTTGAATTTATACTTAAAAAAACACCAGTTTACAAACCGTGAATGACCACAAACATCCCGAATTTTAAAACTTAGGCGATGAAATGAAATGTCGTGTGGCTTTTAGTGCCGGGATATCCCAGGACGGGTTCGGCTCGCCAGGTGCAGGTCTTTCTATTTTACTCCCGTAGGCGACCTGCGCGTCGTGATGAGGATGAAATGATGATGAAGACAACAAATACACCCAGCTTCCGTGCCACTGAAATTAACCAATTAAGGTTAAAATCCCCGACCCGGCCGGGAATCGAACCCAGGACCCTCTGAACCGAAAGCCAATTCGCTGACCGTTCAGCCAACGAATCGGACAAACTTACGCGATGATGAAGGAAAACATAAAAATTATGTTTACAGAAAGGAAACACTACATGATTTATCATTTAGGAGCAGGATTAGTAATGATTTAAGATTGTCACCGAATCTTTTAAAATGTCCACTATAATTTTTTCTAAAGTCGTGTGTTGCATTCCAAACTTTTTCCAGATTTCCGACGTATCTTTAGGTACACTGCTCATCCTAGACCAGTTTTATGGGCCAATGTTACGTCTCTACTCAGATATGGGATGCATGGTTCTTAAATATGTTTCTTTTCCTTGTTAACTTCCTTGGTCTGGGGTAAGTCTCTTTTGAACCGTATGGTTGGACCAAGAGTAACAGCTGTTCGAATCTGGTGATGGACGCCAACAATATCAGTAAATTATGTTCACAAACAGGAAAGTATCACATTTCGGCCTATGTTCCTTTATGGCAGACTGCAGTCTGAAATATTGAAGCCTGAAAAGTGGTAACATGAAAATTAGTATTCCTGATACTAAGATGATGTCAATAGAGAAGAAATATAAGAAGACTAACTGTCAGGAACAGGTAGATAATTTCGAGTATTTACGGGATGATAACTCGCAGTTTCCATCAAGAAAGATGTTACCTTCTAGCCGATCTGTTTTCATACAGGGAGTTACTTGAGGTAAGTTGTTAGAAGCAACAGTCATGGAGGCAGTGACGTTACAAGGTGTCCATATAATAATGATAGTTAGTTAGAATCTTGGCAGAGGACTGCAGTATGTGCTAGCTGCTCACAGCGTTTCCAGTGTGGTACGAATTCTAAACAATACTATGTGCGCCTGCAGTGCCATGAAGTCTGTCACGTATAACGAGCCCATGATGAGACTAGAAGTAACCACGTCACCACGCAGGTCGGAGGTAAAGCAGCTCTTTCTTACCCGCAGGGCAGCAAGCTCAAAAGGTGTGTCATTTCTAAAACCTTTCTTCTCATGAAAACTACATGTTATTGATAGTTATTAAATTATGTTCCTGACTTTTTGGTTGATTCTCACGAGATCTTGGAGGTCTTTTACAACATTCTCCCTTGCAGCTTTTACCGATTCCACGCGCAAGCGACTTCGAAATTCTCCTTTAACAGGTAAGAATGCGTAGTTTTCTGGTAAATATTCAGAGTTATAAATAATAAGAACACGTTGTACAGAAAATATAATTTTAAATCAGGTCCGTAGCCTTGTTCTTTGTGGGACTTATTCTGGACCTGATTTGCCACAATATGAAGGAAGAGTGTTTTCTGAAAAACTGGTGGAGTTTTGTAGGACATTGAAATAGGCACATTATTTACTTTTTCCCCTTCAGAGACAGCGTGGCAATAAGTGGACTCACACTCTAATTTAATCCAGATGCGTCACAAACATCAAAACACATTTATTATATTAGATGTTTATATTGTCTTATTGTTCACTTCACTTTTCGTTGTGGCTCAAGACAATTAGTGATTCACCTGCCACACGTGCACGGCTATAATAATAATAACAAAGCCTTAGATGTCCTGCAGTAAACAGGGCTCTGTTTGTTTCAAGTCCTTGAACACTCGTCTCACCATTACGCCTCGTTCGTAGATATAACGCATTTCTCAGCACAGTTCTGTCGAGCACGTTGCATCACTTCAGGGGTTGCCGACAAGTAATTTCCCAGAGTGCCGTGTTTAAAGCTTGCCTGTACCCTACTCTAGATAAATAATAATAATAAGGAAAAGAAGGAGGAAGAGGAGGAAGAGGAGGAAAAGAAGAAAGGAGACGTAAGAATATTGAATGTCAGGTCGGAATACAAAACCGGAACACGTGGTTCATGTCAGGTATTTAAGTGGTAGACAGTTTTAAGAGGAAGTACACTGGGCAACCATGTTCTGTTATTGCTTATCAAAGAGGAAAATAGCAGAGGTCTGACATTTGCTCGAATTGACAGAAGAAAGAGCCATGAAAGATTCCGTAGGCCTCGCAAACCTAATAACGCCGACGTGGGAAGAGAACAAGAGTTAATCGAGGGAGATCGAACAGGAAAGAGCAGCGTGATACAAGTAAGAGGAATCAATGCCAGGCTAAGCTTCCGCTCCTGGTCGGCCTTTTAGTCGCCTCATACGGCAGGTAGAGGATACCATAGTTGTATCAAGTATATAGGATAGTAATAGCAGAGTAAGTGAGACTGAATGAAGATAGAACTAACCTGGTGACTTCTCGCAGGATACGTGCTGTATTATGAGAGTACGGAAATGGAAGCTGGGTGGACCCACGTTGGTACTGACGGACATGAAAGGTGGTAACTAGAGCCAGGATTTTTATGCAGTAACAGATGAGAATGCAAATTTACTGAAGTGATTAACAACAGTTATGCTATGAATTTTGCATAAACATTATGAGTTCGGCCCATCAGAACCCCCAGAATTATGTTACTCTTGCTACACAACGGAAGGAACTGGCTAGACGACACTTCCCAATAACCTAATTAGTTTGGATTCTTTAATGCCTCAAAATCCGGAGTCTAGCAATAACAATGGCAGGAGGGTAGTCGGGAAGATGGCATGAATCAGCTTCGGTGATGGGCGTCAGGAGGAGGATAAGAGGGTGACAGAAGTAGAGGGATACCAACGCGACGTACGCTACACTCACTTTTAGTGACAAGAGGTTTACGACTAAGGCCTCATAGCTAGCAGGCGCCGAAAATACTGTTCCGGCGGATTTCTTTAACGTGCTAACAAGATCGAACCCGTCAACTGGGCCTCAGCTCCTTATCCCGGACTATCGTCAGCCCGTTTTTTTGCAAGGTCCATTTGCCTCACATGACCCTAACATATCCACAAAGACTCACACGAGATGCTGTCAGTTGGTACAATTATTTTTATTCACACTATTTGCAAATTAAACACACACATAACCTTAATCACGGATGTCACAAACAAAACACTCACATCACAAGCCGCCATTTTAAAAACAACTGATTGTCACTCCAGTATGGAGACTGCAACTATTGCATGTCACACGATATAAATATCCTTGCTACACCATAACTCTACTGAACTATAACTCGTCGTTACAAATAACTCTCCAACTCATAATTCTCTGTCCAATAACTCTCTCGTCACCGTCAAGATCATCTCCTTATATATGTGCTGGCCAGGCTTCCAGAAAGATACATTACAAAAAACTAGCTTCTTGAAAATTCTAGAGTGCCTAATACATAGATTATAATGCACAGAATATTCTCCATCGTTCTCGTCACCTATTACCATTCTGGAAGTTACAGTGTGTTTCACAATTATGGATTACAAATTATATACAGGTATGAATGAACTATATACAGGTTCTAACATTAATTGAACTGATATAAATGTCTATGTACAGCACGTGTTTCATGACATAACCTCACTCACTATACGATCATTCGACTACGTAAATAATAATAATATTAATACTAAATGGATGTACATCACTTCATAGCCATACATACAAGTAATAATAATAATAATAATAATAATAATAGTAATAATAATATTAATAATAATTCGAGCTCGATACTTGTATTATTTACCCATGGGTGAGAGAATATTGTTTTCAAGTTATATCTGTTTATGTCACTTGCGTCAACCCCAGCACGTGTGACTTCAACGGTCGAGTATTTAGGGTGCGTAGTCTTCTAGGATGATAGCAGAGTACCCTTCTGTCATTTCCCCCATCAGATTGATTTTAAGTAAGATATTCTCAGCCCCATGCTGTAAAGTCGGTCTGAAAGGAGACACGTCCGCCTCTGTACCGTAATGGTTAGCACTATTAGCAGCCGCCATCGGTGGCTCGGGTTCGATTCTCATCTCGGGGTGAGGACACGTCTTTACTTTACTTTAGTTCCTTATTTTCTACCTAGCAATCAGTCCTCTCAGGTTTCTTCCCTCGTGGTATCACTCAAATGTTGGACCGATTAAGTGGCCGCGCGGTTTGGGTCACGTAGCTTGCATTCGGGAGGTAGTACGTTCGAGCCTCACTATAGGCAGCCCCAAACATGGTTTTCCATGGTTTCCCATTTTCAAACCAGGCAAATGCTATGGATTTACCTTAACTAAGACCACGGTGGCTTCGTTCCCACTCCTAGCCCTTTCCTATCCTACCGTCACCATAACACCTAGCTGTGTCGGTGTGATGTAAAAGAAAATTGTAAAAAAGAGTATTAACATATAAAGATAACTAGGGGATCCGTGCGAGAAATCTCGCATATTCATAAAATATGTGGTGGAGTAGCCTTCTGGTGAACTAAGGAATAAACAAATCAGTACAATATTACACAGTCTTACTTACCACTTAAGGTAATCTTTGAATTTTTAACATTTATGGTATCCACTTGAACGGAAGCAATTGCAAGAGCATTATTATACTGACGAATGTTTCGGAAGTAATTTTTGGTTTTACTATCATTCTTTTCTTAACTGATAATTACATAATATTATAATGACATAAAACAGGCGTCGTAGCGGCCAAAATGTGAAGTGGACGACAATGATGGCGTGTATTTTCGTACAGCAACACTGTTTGCAAATCGCACACTTCGAACATTTTTTAAAAACTCATTTATAAAATAAATTATCGTTATTTATGAAATGATAGTGCACTTAGTCACAGCTAATGTCTATTCTCTTTCTTTTGAATGCTCATTTGTCACGATCGGTTACTTGTGAGCGCCGCAAAAGGCACCCACACTACTGAAATATTATATATATATATATACACGATTATGTGTTGGAAATGCTGCTTCCCTTTTCTAGTTCGAAGATATCTGTTGTAGGCTTTCAGCAGTTTCTCATTAAGGCATGTCGTCAGCTTACTACATTTCTACCACCCTGGCACTTTATACTATTCAGTAAATTATGTGTTTCGCCATGTGGGTGCCGCATGAACAACAACTCTTGCAACTATCTGAGAAATATAGCGAGAGCTTCAGAGATTGTACAGCTCAGTTTTAGGGAATAATTAGATAATTGAATAAGTAATGATAATAAAGTGCATCAATATCGAACAAATACACAGGTATTATGCGCAGACAACAGAACTTTCAGCACTGATATATCCTATTCTATTTTTGCATTTAAGATCGTTGACCCCGGTGTGTCGAGACATCAGAATGGTACGCGTGATTCTGCAGCCTGAACGTTCCTCATGCGCTATTCTCACGAAGAAAAACAAGGGCACGTTAGTGCGATCAAATTAAAGTGATAACATAAAAATAAATACAAACATAAAATTGTGGTAATAAACGGCATTGAGGTAATAAACAGCAACACTGTTTGCAAATCGCACACTTCGAACATTTTAAAACTCATTTTTAAAAGAAATTATCGATATGTATATATAAGCTATCCCTAATTGCCTTAGTCACTCAGTACCCTAGCATCTGCTTTTGACATAAACGTCTTAGAACCGGGACCATCCGACAATTTGTGTAACGGAGCAGTGTAATATAACAAACTGTGTGATGGAAGTGTAACCTAGCAAACGCATAAAATACGGATGGGTGGTCAGACAATGTTACCTTGCAATCGTACAGGCTATGTCTTATGGCTGGCATTCATCTGAAATTAGCAACCATTGATGGTCGATCATGACCAAGAGACACATTTATTTTCATTGGATTTTTCCATAGGCAAATTTGACACCACATCTTTGTATATCTACCAAACATCGCTTACGTAAGAACAAGTAAACTGCTTGGTGTAGTGCGATCTTGTGTTGCACATCCAAATTATTCTCAATCCTCTTTTCTAAAGCGTCCATGTATGAACTTCCCGCAAATTTCAAGGTGAAAATCTAAAAACCGTTTGGAGAATCATCTTCTTCTGCCGTCTAGCCGGAGAAGATAGGGTATTTTCTATGTTATACTACTGTCCTCTCCTTTCACGTCACATGATCACTTTTATCAGGCTGATTTCCTATGTTTTGTCAGCTTTAAGATTTCTATAGCGACATGGTGTACCCAAAGCACCGGTGACACGAGACGCGGTTGCACGGAAGATGTTTCGTCCTCTCTTGTTCTTGTGGTGTGACACTCTTAATGCTGAGTTGCTGATTACTTTGAACTTAGTTTTCTGAATGTTTCTGTTGAGGCCAAACTCCTCGCTAACTTCGCTGATGCACAAAACGAGTTGGAGGTGTTCCAAATTGTGGTCGAGATGTACAGTGTCTTCTGTATAGCGGACGGTGTTTACTGGCTTCACTGGAGAACTGTGCTATGAAGCTATAAAAGTTCACCATCCTACCTCCGTGGCTCTCGCGATATCAGAGTTTCAAATGGAAGAGTTAAACATTTCCTCTCCACTACGTTCTGCAGTGCACATCATCTCGTGAATTAAATATTGCCTGAGTGGTTTTGCACAATGTATAGGTCACTTTTAATTCGTGGATTGAAGATCGTAAATATAATATCGAAGATTTTTCCTTTAGTGTTCAGTGGCAACTATAAAGTCCATACCTTTAATTACTGTAATAAATGTAAACATTGCGTTGGAAGGAAAAATGAAAAGGACACATATTTCACCAATCATTTTGAGGAGGTTCATTTAGTGGCATTTGCAGATGATTTTGCAATACTTTCAGAGAGCCTGACAGATGCAACAACACAAATAAATCTCTTAGATGAAACAGCCAACAAAAGAGGTTTCAGAATTTCTGTTGGAAAAACAAAACATGTTATTACAAACATAAAAAACGCTTCAAAGTGTTTCACCACACATATTGGTCGAATAGAGAAAGTAAACAACTTCAAATACCTGGGAGAAATAATTTAAGAGAATGGTTTAGAAAAAATCTGCTGTACAAGAAAGGTTACACAAGATGAAAGGAGCGTATATCATTACTAAAGCCCGGATTTTTATGCAGTAACAGGTTAGATTTCAAACTAATTTGTTTAGTAGGCAGTGTCGGCCACCCGCTCTACCATAATGTGGCAACAGTAACATAAATTATAGGGGTTCTGATGGGCTGTACCCCTAAAATTTATGCAAACCCCATAGGATTATCGTTGTGAAGGTAGACTATACTTGCTACTCGTTTCAGTAAGTTTGCATTCTAACCTATTAAAGCATAAAAATATGGGCTCTAATTCATTACTAAGAATTTTTACAACAAAAAAGGCTAATCTAATAATCTTAAAATAAGGCGCTACTATACAGCGGTGAAACCGGAATGTCTAAGCGCAAGTGAATGTCTAGTTTTGAACTATAGTTTAGGTAAACTTCCAGTACTAGTAAGAAGAATTATGAGAAAATATTAGGACCAATGAAAACAACAGAACAATGAAAAACAGACAAGACTTCTTAATAACAAAATTAGTTGCATTCTAACCTGGTACTGCATAAAAATCCGGGGGATATTTAATAATAATTTCGTGTTGTTATTTCTAGCCTGATGTAGCCTTTGTAAGGCAGACACTGCAGCGAGAGTGGGCAGCATCTGTCTTGTATAGGACAGTGTTGTGTGTTAGTTGCAGGAATGATGGGCACATTAGGAAGTTCAAGTCCTCGAGACAGGAGAAATAACCATTTAAGGTTAGAATCTCTGAGGCGGTGGGGAGTCGAACCCGGGGTCCTCTCAACCCTGACAGTTCACCCAAAGAGCGGCACAAACTCGAAGTGGTGCAGTACTTTTCAGATACACCCTAATGGAGGTGAACTGCATGTACCATCTTAACCACATACCAGCCCTCCTGCCAGTCTTATTTCCCTGACAGTACCGGGAATGGAGCCCGATACTCGGAGGACGGCAGCTAATAGTGCTAACGCGGTGACTGACATGACTATGGGAATCGATTTCTGTAACATCTGATGGCCAAGCAGTCATCAATTTTTGGAAAAGAGACGAATTCTCCCATAGGGCATTGGCACTGCCGATGGCTGTAAGTAACCTACGGGGTCGTTAGATGCAGAGTGGGTGGCTGGTCTGTGTGGTCCAACAGCTCTGCACTCTGAGCTCTACGCCTCTGCATTCGGGAAAAGGGACAGGGCTGGACCTCACGGCTGGCCTGTGTGGTCCAACAGCTCTGCACTCTGAGCTCTACGCCTCTGCATTCGGGAAAAGGGACAGGGCTGGACCTCACGGCTGGCCTGTGTGGTCCAACAGCTCTGCACTCTGAGCTCTACTCCTCTGCATTCGGGAAAAGGGACAGGGCTGGACCTCATGGCTGATCCCAACCGTCGGCTGTCCTGAAAATGATTTTCCGTGGTTTTCCATTCTCCTGCACTAAGGCGAATGCCGGGGCAGTTCCTAGTATAGGCCACGGCCGCCAACCTCCTTACCTTCTCCGAGCATCTCCTTCACCGTCACAAATCTCCCGGCCTGAGCGACGGCGTCACCGTCTAAGAGGCCCGCCCCCCCCCTTCAGGGGAGAAATGAAAACATTTTTAGTTTTAGTAATAGTAGTCTCCACGGTATGCACTAGCCATGCATCTTGCTAGGCGTGCTAGTTACCAAGTGATAAGCCCAAATTAGCACAGTGGAACGAAACTCTGGCAACAGGATTGAGTTGGCTGGAAAATTTATAATGTCCAATAACCGACCAATTATGTTGGTATTATGACTACAATATCCACGAAGTATTATTAATAATAATAATAATAATAATAATAATAATAATAATAATAATAATAATAATAATAATAATGTTATTTGCTTTACGTCCCACTAACTACTCTGTTAAGGTTTTCGGAGACGCCAAGGTGCCGGAATTTAGTCCCGCAGGAGTTCTTTTACGTGCCAGTAAATCTACCGACACGAGGCTGGCGTATTTGAGCACCTTCAAATAACACCGGACTGAGCCAGGATCGAACCTGCCAAGTTGGGGTCAGAAGGCCAGCGCCTTACCCGTCTGAGCCACTCAGCCCGGCCCACGAAGTATTAACTTACTTGTTACCTATATTCTTAGTTCGTTATATACCGTGCAGCTCACAGCTCCACGCGAGAAACGACGCGTAGTCACCTCCTCACGGTGTTTCTCGAGTAGTACTTCAAATTTAAAAAAATAAAAAAAAATGTTCATTTTCGTTCAAAAATAAAAAATGACGCAATGTTCCGTGCGAAGAACGGACATTCAGATAATAATAATAATAATAATAATAATAATAATAATAATAATAATAATAATAATAATAATAATAATAATAATAATAATAATAATAATAGTCCGCCTCTGTGGTGTAGTGGTTAGTGTGATTAGCTGCCACCCCCGGAGGCCCGGGTTCGATTCCCGGCTCTGCCACGAAATTTGAAAAGTGGCATGAGGGCTGGAACGAGGTCCACTCAGCCTCGGGAGGTCAACTGAGTAGAGGTGGGTTCGATTCCCACCTCAGCCATCCTGGAAGTGGTTTTCCGTGGTTTCCCACTTCTCCTCCAGGTGAATGCCGGGATGGTACCTAACATAAGGCCACGGCCGCTTCCTTCCCTCTTCCTTGCCTATCCCTTCCAATCTTCCCATCCCTCCACAAGGCCCCTGTTCAGCATAGCAGGTGAGGCCGCCTGGGCGAGGTACTGGTCATTCTCCCCAGTTGTATCCCCGACCAAGAGTCTGAAGCTCCAGGACACTGCCCTTGAGGCGGTAGAGGTGGGATCTCTCGCTGTGTCCGAGGGAAAAGCCGACCCTCGAGGGTAAACAGATGATGATGATGATAATAATAATAATAATAATAATAATAATAATAATAATAATAATAATAATAATAATCTAAGACGTTAAATACAGTCATTAAACCATAATATCTTTATCCTAATTTTGAACAGGAAAGCAGACATTGAAGACGTTGTGAAAAAGAAATGCAAAATCATAAGAAGAATTCTAGGGCCAAAACTCACTGACAGACAATACTAAATTAGAGGCAGACAGGAACTCAAGCAATACACAAATATTCACAGTGACATTAGAAAACGCAGGCTAAGATTCTATGGATCTATTAAAATAATGCATCCAGACAGGCGTACCAAACAAATAGTCGAATTCTCTGACAACAGGAGTAAAGCTAACACAGACACAATGAAATGCATTGTCGAAATCAAAACTGATTTGAAACAGGCAGGAATTATAGCAGCAGATGCCCATAACAGGGTAATCTTCAGATTCAAAATTCACAAATGGCAAGTTGACTAAGAGGAAAGACCAAAGAAGAAGACTGGAACAACCCGGTCTGAAGACAGAAAGGAAGCCCCCAGTAAAATAATGAAAGAAATATGGCCACAAAGGAGGGAAAAATGCACGTCTCTGAGTACTATTGCGTGGTATTGATGGGATTAATAAGAATTAAATTAAATAGAGTATGATGGCGTACACGATGATAACTTAGCTACTTTCTATTATCCTTAATAATAATGGTTTGTTCATGTGCAGCGTATAGCACAAAGAAATGCTTATCTACAATATTCAACAAAACCAGAACTTCAACTATCACCTGGTAGATATTGGTGGGACCCCTCTGACATTGTCGTGCTGATGAGTTCGTGTATCTTGTGGTGCGATGACGTAGTGTATTGTAATTGGATGGAAGTGACAGTACAAGTAGGGAGGTGAGTATGAAGAGAAGATTCGATGAATAAGGCAAAAGCCACTGTTTGAGTTTTAGCCAACCAAGTTTATCATAGGCTGCTGTAACATAGTCACATATATAACGCGTGTTGTAGTTTATCAGTTCTTTGTACGCGGTGTCACAGTTATCGAAATATCAAAGCGGAAAGGAGGTCTTCTTTTAATACCCGAGAAAATTTGCTACGGAATCTCCTAAGTAAGTTAAGTGCTGCAAATATTTTTCTGGAATCGCTGATGATCTATGGCTTCCATGAAAGATGTTCGACCGAGCTTAATGTACGGCCGGTTCCTTCCCACTCCTAGCCGTTTCCTGTTCCATCGTCGCCATAAGACCTATCTGTGTCGGAGCGACGTAAAGCAACTAACAAAAAATAGAAAGATGTTCGTCTATAATAACACCGAGATTATTATTAAGTTATTATTAAAGGATACATCACAGTATCGCGGCGTGAAAGGTCACTTACAGCTTAACAGTGAAAACTTAAATTAAATAATTAAATAATTAAGATGCCTTAATGCCTTTATAATGCGACGTGTAGTGGATTCAGCGTTATATTACAATATGATACCATCGTACAGATAGTTACACACGATTTACAGAATACTGGAGTCTATTTTTTGGAGCATTTTTGGGAAAAGGCAGAAACACAGCTGCAGGTAGAATTCCAACCATCAATTCACCAATTTACCATAGTTAGTTTTCTGTGATCTGCCGTTTATCTTATGCGGATTATCTGACCTACTGAAATCAGTTGGTGAATTCTGTAAGTAGAGTTTTGGAAAAGAGAGTTTGTTTATGGGTTTTGAACGACGGTGTGGGCGAGAAATGATTTCAGCCTCAGATAGTACGTAATTTAGTGCTACTCCGTGCGTGTCCGTCCAGTTACAAATCACTTGCGAGTCTCTCTATTGAAAGGTTTAATTTCATCAGTGAGTATTTCCGGTTCATAGTGCAGGTATATCGTCAGCTGCCAACTGATGATGTAGTATCGCCGATACGGACGGACAATAGAACCAAATGTTCGCCGCTCATGGACTTTGCACTGAACGTGCGCTCTGAGCCACGTAACTCTCAATGTGTACTCGAACGGAACAACCCTCAACAATTTCCCATTTTCGCGACACGCTGTTCCTTAATTGGATACTTTTTAAGTTATGGGAAAATAAGAAAAACTGATTAAATAATTACATAGATAATTTTTATGTCGCCTCTGTGGTGTAGTGGTTAGTGTGATTAGCTGCCACCCCCGGAGGCCGGTGTTCGATTCCCGCCTCTACCACGAAATTTGAAAGATAGTACGAGGGCTGGAACGGGGTCTACTCAGCCTCGGGTGGTCAACTGAGTAGAAGGGGGTGGGGTTCGATTCTCACCCCAGCCATCCTCGAGGTGTTTTTTTTGTGGTTTCCCACTTCTCGAAAATGCTGGGATGGTACCTAACGTAAGGCCACGGCCGCTTCCTTCCCTCTTCCTTATCTATCACTTCCAATCTTTCCATCTCAGGCCCTTGTTCAATATAGCAGGTGAGGCCGCCTGGGCGAGGTACTGGTCCTTCTCTCCAGTTTCATTCCCACGACCCAAAGCCCAGCGCACTGCCCTTGAGGCGGTAGAGGTGGGATCCTCCGCTGAGTCAGAGGGAAAAGCCAGCCCTGAATGGTAAACGGATTAAGAAAGAAAGAAAGAAAGAAAGAAAGAAAGAAAGAAAGAAAGAAAGAAAGAAAGAAAGAAAGAAGAGAATTTCATATGCTTTTATTGCTTCTGAAATTTAAATCTTGGTTCAGCATGCCATAAAACCACATGAAACCCCATGGCTCAACATTCTCGAAGGGTCATGGCATACCAAGCGACCGCTGCTCAGCCCGAAAGCCTGCAGATTACGAGGTGTCGTGTGGTCAGCACGACGAATCCTCTCGGCTGTTATTCTTGGCTTTCTAGACCAGGGCCACTATCTCACCGTCAGATAGCTTCTTAATTGTAATCACGTAGGCTGAGTGGACCTCGAGCCAGCCCTGAGATTCAGGTAGAAATCCCTGGCCTGGCCGGGAATCAAACCCGGGGCCGGCTATTCAGCATGCCATGGAGATAATCTAATTTGCTCGTATAAATACTACAATTGTTGCTAGAATGGTTTAAAACTTCATGACTTTGGGATTTCAAAGTCTAATGAAGATTTTTTTTATCATAACCTTACAATGATACAGTATGTTAGATCACAATATTCATCTAGAAAATAATTCACATGACAATTAGTAGAAACATTGCTAAAACTTAAGAAAAATATGGTTTATGTAAGTTCACACGGTAAATATAAATAATTTCGTGTGGGTATTTCTAGCCGAGTGCAGCCCTTGTAGGCAGACCCTCCGACGAGGGTGGGCGGCATCTGCCATGTGTAGGTAACTGCGTGTCATTGTGGTGGAGGATAGTGTAATGTGTGGTGTGTGAGTTGCAGGGATGTTGGGGACAGCACGAACACCCAGCCCCGGGCCATTAGAATTAACCAATGAAGGTTAAAATCCCCGACCCGGCCGGGAATCGAACCCGGGACCCTCTGAACCGAAGGCCAGTACGCTGACCATTCAGCCAACGAGTCAGACCGTTCACACGGTAGAAATGATTTTTTAAAATCCAATCTCCCTGTCAGTGATATTCCAAGTATACACGGCCTTCGAGAGTCTTTGAATTTCCCCTTCATTCGGTATGTATCCTTCCAATTTTTTATTCAAATCCTCCGCTTTATTTATATCAATTGGAAGATTCCGTTTGCACGCTCTTTTTTCTTGCATCACAGTGGCACTGGGTGTACTGTTAAGAAACCGAGCTTGTGGCTTATTAAGACCATCAACGTACTGGCTAATATTAACTGTACCAAGGAGGTCCCTAGAATGCACAGTACTGATGAGCTGGCCGTGCGGTTAGGGGCGCGCAGATGTGAGCTTGCATACGGGAGATAGTGGGTACGAAACCCACTGTCGGCAGGCCTGAAGATGGTTTTCCGTCCTTTCCTGTCCCACCGTCGCCATAAGACCTATCTGTGTCGGTGCGACGTAAAGCAAATAGCGAGAACGGAGAATAAATTTGTTACTTTCATTGACCTGTCTTATTCTTGGGTTTGGGAATGTAAAAAAAAAAAAAAAAAAGTAATACAAAATAAAATGAAATGGTGTGTGGCTTTTAGTGCCGGGAGTGTCCGAGGACAAGTTCGGCTCGCCAGATGCAGGTCTTTTGATTTGACACCCGTAGGCGACCTGCGCGTCATGATGAGGATGAAATGATGATGAAGACGACGCATACACCCAGCCCCAGTGTCAGCGAAATTAACCAATGATGGTAAAATTCCGGACCCTGCCGGGAATCGAACCCGGGACCCCTGTGGCCAAATGCCAGCACGCTAACCATTTAGCCATGGAGGTTTGGGATTGTGAAAGTGACCGAGGTATAAGCGATGCTAGTAATACCATTCCTTATGCAGCCAGTCCTTGTTATGAATGGTGTGAAAGTATGGCTTTGGTGCATGCATTTTAGTGGGCTTGGCAGACGGATATGTAATAGCAAACTTCTGGCTCAGTGAGGAAAGCAACGAGAAACTACCTCATTCCTCATTTCGCTAGTACGCCTCTTCAGTGATGCCTAGGCCATCTACGACTGCTGTTGGCATAGCTGTGGAGGATCAAGCCAGCCTTTGGGAACAGACAGTGACTTGAACTGCGAGACCTGTAGCGACTCTTGCTATTGCGACACCTGACGAGGAAGTGTCAAGTTGTGGTGGTGACGCTGCTCTGTCCTCACCTGCCGCCAGCCAAGGTCCCCCTCCTCGCCGCTCTGCAGTCAGCTGATCGTGTGCGGCCACGTGCAGGCGTGTGCATACTGTACGCTACTCTGTGAGACGCGCTGTCTTCACAAGTTCCCACGGGCGCGCAGGAGACAGCTGCCGGTCACCCAGGTTCGACATCCACCAAAGGTCTTTTAATTAATGCAATTACCTCCTCCCTTCTCCTCCTTGTATTAATGAAGCTATCGGCTAACCATGAGAAGGTGGGGCTTAAACCGCCTCAGACTGCAAAATTAAACTGGATACTTTTCTTTTTATCGTCCTACCCGGACATTACCTGCACCGGTAGCGATTACAGCTGGGATAATGAACATCGTAGCAGACTTGTTCATCACTAGGTACAGAGCTTTAGCTTCAGGTCTTATCTGAAATGTGCTTCTATTTGTTCAAAATTTAATAATTATAATACTTAAATTAATTAGTATTCATAGTCACAAGGCAGTAAAATTACTTTAGTTAGAAATGTTTTGTTAAGTTTTATAATAATATTGAATTTTTTTTGCTAGTTGGTTTACGTCACACCGACACAGATAGGTCTTATGGCGACAGACAGATAGGTCTTATGGCGACGATGGGATAGGAAAGGCCTAGGAGAGGGAAAGAAGAGGCCGTGGCCTTAATTAAAGTACAGCCCCAGCATTTGCCTGGTGTGAAAATGGGGAAACCATGAAAACCAACTTCAGGGCTGCCAACAGTGGGGTTAGAACCCGCTATCTCCCGTATGCAAGCTCACAGCTGCGCGACCCTAACTGCACGGCCAACTTGCTCGGTATATTGAATTCATTATAACGATGCCGAGCGAGTTATCTGCGTGGTACAAGGCTCATAGCAGTTAGTTTGCACACGGGAGATTATTATTATTATTATTATTATTATTATTATTATTATTATTATTATTATTATTATTATTATTAGGGGCTGCCTGGCCGAGGCGGTAAATGCGTGCTCGGCTCGCCCAGAAGGACGTATGTTCGAGTCCCCGTCAGGAAGTCGTAAAATTTAAGAAACGAGATTTCCACTTCCGGGGGTGCACAAGGCCCTGAGGTTCACTTAGCCTACACCAAAAATGAGTACCAGGTTAATTCCTGGGGGCAAAGGCGGCCGGGCGTAGAGCTAACCCCTCTACCCCATCACGTGCTGCGGTTAACGATGGTGGAAGCCTTTACCTTCCACTCCTCCAAGGGCCTTCATGGTGTCTTTGCCATTATTATTATTATTATTATTATTATTATTATTATTATTATTATTATTATTATTATTATTATTAGTATTAACAAGGAGCCTCCGTGGCTCAGACGGCAGGGCGTCGGCCTCTCACCGCTGGATACCGTGGTTCAAGTCCCGGTCGTTCCATGTGAGATTTGTGCTGGACAAAGCGGAGGCGGGACAGGTTTTTCTCCGGGTACTCCGGTTTTCCCTGTCATCTTTCATTCCAGCAACACTCTCCATTCTCATTTCGTAGCATATATCAGTCATTAATATACATCACTTTGGGAGTGGCGACCCCATCGTAAAAATAGCCTATATATAATTCATTCATTTCATCCCTGACCCGGTCAATGACTGGAAAACAGGTTGTAGGTTTTCAGTATTAACAAACACATCGCAATTACAAAATATCCCTGTAAACTTAAAACATAATTACCCAACAACAACAACAACAACAACAACAACAACAACAAAAAGAGAACAACAAGTAATTCCACGAAAAGAAAATATTACAAAGTTACTGCTAGTTTAACATTCTAAATCCAGCATCATCAATATACAGATGCTGGGTTCGAGTAACATCATCGCCAGCCCTGACGATTATTTTCCATTGCTTCTTTTGTTTTTTTTTTTTTTTTTGGGGGGGGGAGGTCGTTGCCCATGTGCCGGATGCCTTTCCTGAAGCCAGTCCTTTCAGCAGGGAAGTGTTCACTGGTTGGTGCAGTAATGTGTTCTGTGCACTTGAAGGACACAAATAAAAACATCCATTCCCCGAGCCAAACGAAATATCAGTCCCGTGCAGGAATCGAACCGACGATCCAATGGTGGAGCTGTTCAAAGTACAAGTAGAAGTGACATCCTATTCGCTTGCTAATAGCGGAACTTGATTAGAGCGGGTCATCGAGAATTTCGCATAAAATTTAAAAGGACAACCATTATAAGTTAAATATGAAGTCCTTTGTAGGAGTGCCCAGATACTCATTCTTGTTGCAGGATGAGGGAACCTCAGGACCGTCAGGCTCTCCAGACGAAGAAATCTCGTTTAAAATGTTTTTACCTCCTCACCGAGATTTGAACCCACATTCTTCCGGGTGAACCGAGCACGCTTTTACGACCTCAACTGCGCAGGGAGCCTAGTATAATAACATACTTGACTTACACCTATGTACATAGAAAAATGGCATGTATTAATATTTTTCCCGCAGCAATAGAAATGAATACTAAAAGGAAACTTAGTATGATAAACACATTATTCCTTAATAATATGCCTACATATTTGGAAGTCACATACACCTGTGCCACTATATATAATTAATTAATTAATTATTAATTATTAAAAATGGCCGCTATTTTGCCATTTCCCTGATAATTTCCAAACACATGAATATTTTTATAATTCTTTGTTATTATTATTATTATTATTATTATTATTATTATTATTATTATTATTATTATTATTACAACGTGTACTAGAATCAGTGAAGTCCATCAAGTATAAATATTTTTTTCATGAAGTTATTTTCAAGTAGTCAATTTTCCATTAATTTTCATTAGAATTTTTTTTTAAACTTAACCAATGAATAATTCTAGTATATATTCTTCTTTTCTATGAAGTCCGGCTCAATGACCACAGGGTTTAATTTTGCTGACACGGGGGCTGGGTGTATGTGTCGTCTTCATTATCATTTCGTCCGCCTCCGTAGCGTAATGGTTAGTGTTGTTAGCTGCCGTTCTTGGAGGCGCGGGTTCGATTCCCGGCACTGTCAGAAATGTAAGAATGACAGGAGGGCTGGTATGTGGTTTAAATCGCACATGCAGCTCACCTCATTTGGGGGGGTGTCTGAAAAGAGCTGAACCACCTCGGGATGAGGACACGAGTTTACTTTTTATCATCATATCATCCTCATCACGACGCGCAGGTCGCCTACGGGTGTCAAATCAAAAGACCCGCGCCATTTCATTTTTTCTATGAAATGCACAAACATGCAAACCTTCATCTTAATATCTTAAAAACTTTCAGAGTTATCAGGGAAACTTGGGTGACAGAGGTTCACGTCTTTGGTCATAACTCCGAAAGTATTCGAGATATTAACAACATGTTTGCACTGTTATAACGAGAAAGGTTAAATTAAAAAAAACAAAGTGAAAAATCTCGTTTTAGTATTCGGGAGATAGTAGAACCCCACTATCGGCAGCCAGAAGATGGTTTTCCGTGGTTTCCCATTTTCAAACCAGGCGAATGGTGGGGCTGTACCTTATTTAAGGCCACGGCCGCTTCCTTCCCACTCCTAGCCCTTTCCTGTCCCATCGTCGCCATAAGACCTATCTGTGTTGGTGCGACGTAAAGCAAATAGCAACCAAAAAAAAAAAAACTCGTTTTTGGTCGATCAAAGGTGTTGGTCCCCCTTTGAACTCCTGTTGAGGAGCATAGGACCGAAGCTTAGAGTAATAGCAATTAGAAAACAATCAGATACAAAGTCACCAATATCTTAAATATTTCCAATACCTTAACAGCAAATTTACAGTAAATCGAGCGGTGCAATGTCTTAACATCAGGTAGAATGATGGCTGGGGGTAACGCATTCAAATTATATATTCCGCGAATATTATTTAACCGGCTCTGTCTTTATTTAAGCTTCCTTAGCTGCTCTATAACGAACATGAGTGACCGTCTGTTTACAAGAGTTCTGCGTGCTAAGATTAGTTACTCAAGCAGTCAATCTTCTCGAATCCATAATAATACTCTAATATTGAGTGACGCAGCGCGCCGCAGAGCAGGCGTGTCTGACGGGTGGTATCGCAACAGGATGACGTTGTTCGGGAGATCCCCAGATACGTCACAGAGCAGCTGGTGGCTTCAGTCCCCTCACCGTGGGAACTTCATTGAACTTGAGCTCGGGGAGATTTCGTACGCACACCAGACAGCTGTGCAAAACTTAAGGTAAACATGTCGCTCAGTGGGGTACTGCTCGGCGAGAAACAAGCCTCTTAAAGGATCGATAACCGATGAGAGTTACTTCTCGCATAGTAGCCGTCAAAGGGTTTTGTTACTTACGCAATGTTTGCAGTATTAGATCTTTTGAAATATTTAATTAGAATAGGGTTATAATCCAGTCCAATGCATATGGGAATTTTTGAAACAAGAAGTCGCATCTGGCCTATTTCAGTGGCGCGGTCGGTTAGCTTTTATTCTTCTGCTCGCAAGACGACGGGTTCCATTCTCGGTGAGGATAGAACTTTAGAAGTGATAACATTTGACAACAGCATTTCCTAAAGTTGCAGAATATTAAAAAGTTCCTACCGGACAGAATTACGGTACCTCGGCGACTCATGAAATCTATGTCAATTGAAGGGATCTTAAGAAATTCTTCTTCTTCTCCTTCTTTTTATTATTATTCTCTGTGCTGCAGTGGTTAGTGTGATTATCCCGGGCTCGGTTCCCGGCTCTGCCAAGAAATTTGAAACATGGTACGAGGGCTGGAATGGGGTCCACTCAGCCTCGGGAGGTCAACTGAGTAAAGGGGGGGGGGGAGGGTTCTATTCGCACCTCAGTCATCCTCGAAGTGGTTTTCCGTGGTTTGTCACTTCTCCTCCAGGCAAATGCTGGAATGGTATCTAACTGAAGGCCACGGCCGCTTCATTCCCTCTTCCTTGTCTATCCCTTCAAATCTTCCTATTCCCGAACAAGTCCCCTCTTCAGCATAGCAGGTGAGGCCGCCTGGGCGTGGTACTGGTCCTCCTCCCGAAGTGTATGCCCCGACCCAAAGTCTCGCGCTCCAGGACACTGCCATTGAGGCGATAGAGGTGGCATCCCTCTCTGAGTCCGAGGGAGAAAAAAACAACCCTGGAGGGTAACCAGATTAAGAAAGGAGGATTTTTATTATTTTTTCGCGTTAAGCATGGTTCATTTCTGTTTCTTCTTCTTTCAGTCAGCCCAGTATCTCATCATCCTTTCGGAATGGGCTTCGTTACGTTCTTGCGATCAGGTGTTGCTAGTCTGTTTCTCATTCATGTGATCTTGATTGATCGTTTGATCTCGGAATTCCGTAATTTTGTTGATGATTTTTCTTTAATAATGTCTCTTTTATTCTTCTTGTTATTACTTTCGTGGACTTTGCTAAAATGCCTGCACAGCTAAGGAGATGTAAGCTAGGAACGAAATAGGCCTATGCGGTCTGAATATCAGGCAGGTTATACGAAACTGGAACATATATATCATTTCATGTGTTTAGAATATATGTTCTCCAAGGATGGTGAGATAGAATCAAGGTGCAGCAAAGCTAATGCAGAGAGTTATAGGTACGTTTAGCAGTATTCTCTGAGAGTAAGAGATTATCTTACATTGGTCTGGTTTCAGAGCGACTTTAATATGCGAGAGTAAAAAAAAACTAGGTGGACTCAGCGTTGGAGGTAACGGGTATGAAAATAGTGAGAATGGTTGCTGGCACGAACGGGTACAATGGCTGAAAATAAAGGCTAAGTTAAGAATAAAATTCGATTTATGAAGTTGTACGCATAAACCGGCCTCGGTGGTGTGATCATGTGAGGCGAATGGAGGAGGTTACCAAGGAAAATAATGGGCTCGAACGCTGATAGTAAGAGGAGTTGAGGGAAAGCGACGTTATGCTTGTCACAAAACCAGAACAAAATACGCCTTGGTGTATGTCATTGAATAGATCGTCTGAGAAAGAACCCATGAAATAAGAATTAAAAGAATGAAAACCGTCTATCACTTAATAATATTATTATTTTTACGTTCCAGCCAACTACTTTGGGCAGTTTTTGGAGACGCTGGGATGCCAGAATTTTGTCACGCAGGAGTTCTTTTACGTTATAGTAAATCTACCGACACGAGGCTGACGTATTTGAGCACCTTCAAATACCACCGGACTGAGCCAGGATCAAAACGGCCAAGTTGGGGTCTGAAGGCCAGCGCCACAACCGTCTGAGCCACTCAGCCCGGCGGAGTATAGGTCTAGTTTAATCAGTGACAAACGTTTTCTGCAAAAGTAATAGTCTAAGTTCAAGAAGCTCTTTATGTCTCAATCTGAACAAAAAACTGCTGAAAAATACGAAATAACTGTATAGATAGTGTGCAAGCGCCCCAAAATTATTATATTTGCAACAAACTACAGTACATCTCTTAAAGTTAAATCATTACAATTAATTACATGTCTTTAAATCTCAAAATTTCAAAAACCTTCCGACTAGTTCAGTGGTCAGCGCCATTCAACTGACTCTTTCTAATCCATGAATCCAAGGTCTGACTAGTTGACTGACTCACTGTCTTACAGAACGAATCATGTCTGAAGATTTTCACCCCGTAATCTAATTATCCAACTAACTGTACCCACCCCAACCTGACACATCCCCATACCTGTTTTTTGCTTAGGGAGGCTACAGTCCCGGCAAGCAGGTCTCGATGACGTAAGGCATGACGTCATAGCTACTGTGCGTACCGCAGCTATTGATTGGCGGGGTGCGGACCTGTTGCCGTCTAATCTAACGGATCTCCTTCCTATCTCAAGGACCCCACATCCTGCCCCATTACATGTTTCTTTTGTTACAAGCGTCCGGAACATTCATACTGTCCTCTCTGCACCCTACAAGTTTTCATAAGGAACTTACAAAAGATACCTTTGTGTTCCTAAGAGCCAAATGAATACCTAGATACCGTTAAAAAACCACTATAAGACGAACATACTTCCGGAATAATAATAATAATAATAATAATAATAATAATAATAATAATAATAATAATAATAATAATAATAATAATAATAATAATAATAATCGTAAATGTCTGTACTCACCTGATCTGTGAGTTCCACTGGGATTAACCCCCTGCCTGCGAGCCAGCGAGCTAAAACTTGTAGGCGTTTCACTGCCGGGTGCAAACTAGGTGAATCTCCTACCTCAAGGGCCACAGACAGAACAGGCCAGTTCATTAAACGGTCGTCCTTCATAGCATAAATATAAATGCTACTCTCTCACAGTTTCATTATCTATCGTCATTCGTCAACTAAGAGATAAGTACCCATTCCCCACGCATTACAAATTTATGATACCACGATCTCATAACATCAAATCCAAATAACATGTGACTGCTAGCTCCTGACAAGAAATACGGAATAGCTCAGAGACAGACTGGAGTACAATTTTTTTTAAAAGTAAAATGGATAAAACGCTAAATTCCGCTATAATAAATCTAGAATTCCGCCAAAAAATCCGCTATCCGCTAAATGGTATATTTCTCCGCCGACAGTTTTCTAATTCCGCCAAATTTAGCGGAAAATCCGCTAAGTTGGCAACACTGAAAGGGAATAACGGATTTTTTTTTCCAGAGTTGTTAACGGAGGTATGTTTCTTGTTTCACTGCTGTATGTACAGTATCCTGTCTTCTAAAAAGTTACTATAATGAGGGTTATAATGAAAGTGATGACGTAAAATAGGGGTTGTTTGTATATTTGTAAATACTGCTAAAAATAATATATTCAGTATAAGTCCTTAGATACATCATCATCATCATCATCTGTTTACCCTCCAGGTTCCTCTAGGTTCCACCTACCTCTACCGCCTCAAGGGCAGTGTCCTGGAGCTTCAGACTCTTGGTCGGGGGATACAACTGGGGAGTATGACCAGTACCTCGCCCAGGCGGCCTCACCTGCTATGCTGAACAGGGGCCTTGTGGAGGGATGGGAAGATTGGAAGGGATAGGCAAGGAAGAGGGAAGGAAGCGGCCGTGGCCTTAAGTTAGGTACCATCCCGGCATTCGCCTGGAGGAGAAGTGGGAAACCACGGAAAACCACTTCCAGGATGGCTGAGGTGGGAATCGAACCCACCTCTACTCAGTTGACCTCCCGAGGCTGAGTGGACCCCGTTCCAGCCCTCGTACCACTTTTCAAATTTCGTGGCAGAGCCGGGAATCGAACCCGGGCCTCCGGGTGTGGCAGCTAATCACGCTAACCACTACACCACAGAGGCGGACCCTTAGATACATATGATTCAATTATGTGTTATACATGCTCGAAAACGGTATTCATTATATCTCGAAATTTCTATATCTCGAAATAAAATTTAGCTCCCGAGGTGATTCGAGATATCGACGTCCACTGTAATGGGACCCCAAAGAAGAGAGGATGGATCATACAGAAAGAAAGGAAACCAAGAATTGTATCTCAAGATGAAAAAAGATTGCACATACCATCTGGAAGAGGCGAACCATTTTCTTCGAAAATATCTACAGAGTGAACGCGGGAACCAATCAGATAATACGATTTTTTGAGATCAGGAAAACTACCGTGTCCTGGTATCTAGAGGTGAAGAAGGGCCTGGAAGAAACGACAGTGCAAGGAACGGAAATCGGCAACAGGGATTCTTACAAGTTGAGGGTCACGGCCATCAAGAGGTTTCAGGAAAAAGTTAGATCCCGGATTCAAGCACCTTGGGCAGAAGAAAGGAGGAGATTGCAGAGTAAAGGAGTGAAGGACAACTGGACGAGGATTAAATCCCAGAAACAGGTGAAGCTGAATTCGAATTAGCGTGGTCCATAGTCGGTCGAAACGAAATAATAATAATAACAATAATAATAATAATAATAATAATAATAATAATAATAATAATAATAATAATAATAATAATAATAATAATAAAGTGTGTATGTTCAGGCCGAAGGCTGGTTGGATCCTCAACAGCTCTGCCACTACCTGTCATAGATGGCCTAGGAATTACTGAGTGGCATACTAAGGAAGTAAGGAGTAATGCAGTTTCCCGTTGCTCTCCTCACTGAGCCAGAAATTGCTATTACATATCAGTCTGCCAAGCCCACTGAAACGCATGATCCAACCGACCATATGAGCGATATTTTCACACCATTCATAACGAGGACTGGCTGTATAAGGAACGGTATTACTAGCATCACTCATACCTCAGTCACTTTCACATTGTCAAAGCCACGGGTAAGACTGTGACAGATCTGTGAAAGTAACAAAATTGCTCTAGTCCATAGCAGAAGATATAGCGCACTGTAAACACTAGGTGTCGCTAGCAGAGAAGTATAACAACAACAACAACAATAATATTTTTTTACAATTTGCTTTACGTCTCATCGACACAGATAGATCTTACGGCGACGATGGAATAGGAAAGGGCTAGGAGTAGGAAGGAAGCGGCCGTGGCCGTAATTAATCCACTGTCTCTAGGATGCAATCTCACAGCTGCGCGCCCCTAACCGCCCGGCCAACTCGCCCGGTAAAGAATTGAACTGAAACTAATAGTAGAATAAAACGTTTCCATTGAAAATCTATATTGTGGGAAGCTCAAAAACATGTATTATTTTTATATTTCATTGATATATCATTTTTATGTCAGATAACTCCACAATCTGAGCACAGAAAGGACTTGATCAGAACGATGGGTGATTTCAGAGACAATGCACCACTTGTATTAATAAAAGACTTTATGACGTTATATGTTTACAAACGGCTCCATAAATATCCTATTACCTTTCATTCATATCCATTATTTGGTTTCACAGATATTAATTAACCTTTCCCATCCCATGCCCGAGTTAGCTCCGATGTCAGCTTCTCTCCCGCTGTCCCAGACACTGTGCACTGCTCTACTTCAGAGTTCGCTCTGACGCTGTAGTTTTGTTCTTCATCACTAAAGTCCGGATTTTTATGCAGTAACAGGTTAGATTGCAAACTAATTTGTTAGTGTCGGCCACCCGCTCTTCCATAATGTAGCAACGTAACATAAATTACAGGGGTTCTGATGGGCTGTACCTCTAAAATTTATGCAAACCCCATAGCATAATCGTTGTGAAAGGTAGACTATACTTGCTATTCGCTTCAGTAAGTTTGCATTCTAACCTATTAAAGCATAAAAATCCGGGCTTTATATCATCACACGCTCTGTTCTGACGATCTTACCGTATGTTGAAGATAATGATGTGTCTTGTGTTCTTCTTATACCGCTGTCTTCTGAGATGGATAAGTACTAGTGTAAAGAAATCATAAAGGGAAATTATATTTTTAGAAATTTTAAGGAATAATGATGGGGCTGACTTTTATGAGTGTAGTGAAGCAACGCGTAGACTCAAGTTTCGGTAAAACAGCCAAGAGCTAACTACTGCTAATGTTTTCGTCCCAGTAACACAAGGTACTTTTTAGCATATTTCAACCATTGTCGAACATCCAGAAAAATCTGGTATGGATAGGCTGGGAGCGATAAAAGGAACTACGAATGTATGGAACACTTCCTTTCGGGTTTCTCGGAGGGAAGCAGTTGTATTATGTATTTCTAGAATCGGCCACGGTATAGCAACGCACTCCTATTTACTGAAGGGAGAACTCCCTTTGGTGTGTACTTGCGGCGGTACACATCCTTACGGAGTGCGTAGGCCTCGCTGATCTGCGCCGTAGTCTAAGGGTACGAACATACCTAAGATGCATCGCAGCTCGCGGTCGGGGTTTACGTCGCGTTCGATGGAGGGTGAACATACCGGGGAGGTTTACCTGTCAGTGTTCTGAGATGTGTTTACAGTGAGTGGACGTAATGTTTAGATCTCCGCGTTCAAGTTAAAGATAATTTATCCTCTATTGCTGAGCTTTTACAAGTATAGAGTATACAGGATGAAGCGAAATTCGCGCACTCGGGCGTCACAGCGCGACTCCTCACATGCCATCAAATAAAAATATGTCTCTCACAAAACTTCGTCCTGCGAGTATATCCGGCAGATAAAGGACGTTGAAGAATGGAAATCTGGCAACACTGTAACCACATGTAGGGCAACTACCTCTGTCAGCACATATCAGTCGTGCTTTACAATTGGAGCAATTGATAGGCGTTGGGTTAGCATGCATGGGGTCGAGGGGTCGATCCTGGGTTGAGGCGTGTGTTTTTTATTCCGTAAATGTAGTCCAGGTGGTATCTTAATCGTCAACAGAGATTTAATTCGCGCCCACGACGTGGGAAGGGCGTCTTTCACAGCTGACCAATGAAAACAACTGTTCGCCCATTTCTAGGATCATAGTATGTAAGTGCAAATGGTTTCTAGACGACCCGCTGCAATCGCTGTTAACGATTAAGATGCCAGATACCATACCACCTGGACTACATTTCATCATCATCATCATCATCATCATCATCATCATCTGTTTACCCTCCAGGGTCGGTTTTTCCTTCGGACTCAGCGAGGGATCCCACCTCTACCGCCTCAAGGGCAGTGTCCTGGAGCTTCAGACGCTTGGTCGGGGGATACAACTGGGGAGAATGACCAGTACCTCGCCCAGGCGGCCTCACCTGCTATGGGATGGGTGGAGGGATGGGAAGATTGGAAGGGATAGGCAAGGAAGAGGGAAGGAAGCGGCCGTGGCCTGAAGTTAGGTACCATCCCGGCATTCGCCTGGAGAGAAGTGGGAAACCACGGAAAACCACTTCCAGGATGGCTGAGGTGGGAATCGAACCCACCCGAACCCGAGGCTGAGTGGACCCCGTTCCAGCCCTCGTACCACTTTTCAAATTTCGTGGCAGAGCCGGGAATCGAACCCGGGCCTCCGGGGGTGGCAGCTAATCACGCTAACCACTACACCACACATGGACTACATTTACGAGACAAAAAACATACGCCTCAACCCAGGATCGACTCCTCGACCTCCTGCATGCTAACCCAAAACGCTATCCACTGCACCAACTGTACAGCGCGACTGCACTGTGCTGACAGAGGTAGTTATCCTACATGTGGTTACAGTGTTGCCAGATTGCCACTCTTCAACGTCCTTTTTCTGCCGGATATACTCGCAGGGCGAATTTTCGTGAGATACATTTTTTATTGCTAGCAAGTAAGGAGTCGCGCTGCGACGCCCGAGTGCGCGAATTTCGCTTCACCCTGTATATTCAAGTAACAGTGGAGATAATGATTCATTGGGCATAAGCACACGATGGTGGCCACTTTCAAATCAGTCAGCCCGCCACTGGAATGCTTATCCTATAAATCAAAGAAGGCAGGCGCTGGGGGAATATCACAACTTATCTGAAGAACTGAAACACCACCCGGACAGATTCCATTCATACATGAGAATGTCCCTTGAGACGTTCCAATACAAATACAACAATGTGGAATAAAAAATTGATACTGTGAAGTACAATAATTATCACACGAGGGCTCTGTGAACACCTGGATCAAGGGCACAGTAGAACGGGGGGGATATATCACGTGATCTCAATCCGAACAAGCCAATTAGGCGCAAGCTACATCGTTGCATCCCGTTCTACAGCGATGAGAACACAAACTTTCTTGTCATCGCGCTAGACCTCCTGGTAAATCGCGATGGTGAATGGAAGCGAGCATCTTTGACATGAACTGTTCCATTTAAAGCTGTGTGTTTGTGTTACCAGGAGGTGACATCGAGGCATCGACCGCGAGCTGTGATGCATCTTCACTCATCCCCCTCATGTTATGAGATGACGAGCAGTCAGCAGACCTTGTCATTCGTTTTATGAGCGATAGTGGTCTGTTCTATCGTGTATAAAAGTAGACTTTTCCTTTTTTTCCAATAGTCCACCTCTCACAACTATAAAGTAGTAAATTCCAGACAAAGGATTTTACAAAAGCCTTTCTTGTTTCAAAACTTATGTTAGTTAAAAGCTTCTTTTATTATGAAAGGCCTATTTAGCAAGAGCTATTCTTCTTATGATTTCCTTGGTGCATCTGTTGTCTTCATTTTAATGCTTCCTAAGTAACAGAAATTTAACACTTGTTCTATTTTAGAATTTCCTACTCTTATGTTTGTATTAACTTTCCTACCATCTTTACTCACAACTAAAATTTTGGTTTTCTTACTACTGATTTTAAGTTTATAATGTTTCAATGTATCACACAGAACAGTCAACATTCTATTTAATTCCTTCTCAGTGTCTGCTACTATGGAAATGTCATCCACAAATCTAATTATGTGGATTCTCTTCCTATTTATCTTTATTCCTTTAGTCCTTTCCTTTAAAATACAGATTGCTTTTTCAATAAACAAATCTCCCTACCTCACTCCTTTTTTAATTCTGGCCAGTTTTGTACATCCATTCGCCACTACATTTGTACACTGGTTCTTGTAAATATTCCGGACGAGCCTCCTGTCTTTCCAGTCAATTCCTTTTTCCTTCATACATTTAAACAACAGTTCCCAATTTATCATCTCAAAAGCTTTTTCCAAGTCAATGAATGCTATAAACATCTTTCTGTTCGTTT
Organism: Anabrus simplex; assembly: GCF_040414725.1. NCBI lineage: Eukaryota > Metazoa > Arthropoda > Insecta > Orthoptera > Tettigoniidae > Anabrus > Anabrus simplex. Next base: position 18,477,003 of record NC_090274.1, on the reverse strand, counting down.
CTAACCCTTCTTTCTAGTATCATTTTTAATGCAAGGATTGCTTCTCTCAATCGTTTGTCTTGTCTAAAACCAAATTGATCACCATCTGTCTTCAAGTTTATCCTGTTCTTTTTTATATTTAGGAGTAATTTTGAGGCATGGGGTACGATTAAGGTCGCTCTATAATTCTCTTCATCATCATTGTTTTAAATTCTAGGCAATGGGTACATTTTGAAACTGCAATTATCATTTAATTTCGTCCCACCTCGTACCATTAGGGGCCGATGACCTAGATGTTAGGCTCCCTTAAACAACAAGCATCATCATCATCCAAACCAAACCCCATGGTACTACAGCCCTTGAAGGGCCTTGGCCTACCAAGCGACCGCTGCTCAGCCGGAAGGCTTTCAGATTACGAGGTGTCGTGTGGTGAACACGACGAATACTCTCGGCCGTTATTCTTGACTTTGTAGACCGGGGCCGCTATCTCACCGTCAGATAGCTCCTCAATTGTAATCACGTAGGCTGAGTGGGAGATGCATAGTGGGTTGTTGTCCCTTATGCTCTGTACTCCGACCGGCCAACCGAGCAGAGGAAAGGTGGCCACGGCTCTACCGTGGCTCTACGCCTCTGCATTCGGGAGACGGGTCTGGGGCACAGTGCCGGACTACACGCCTGGCCCCACCTGTCGGCTGTCCTGAGAATGGTTTTCCGTGGTTTTCCATTCTTCTGCACTAAGGCGAATGCCGGGACAGTTCCTAGTATAGGCCACGGCCGCTCACCTTCTCCGCACATCTCCTTCACCGTAACAAATCTTCTGGCCTGAGAGACGGCGTCACCGTCTAGGAGGCCCGCCTCCCCCTTCAGGGGAGGAATGAAAACGTTTAGTAGTTAGTTAGTTGAACCAGCCCTCAGGTTCAGGTAAGAATACCTGACCTGACTCGGAATCGAACCCGGGGCCTCAGGGTAAGAGACAGGCACGATGCCGCTACACTACGGGGCCAGCCATCATCATCATCATCAAATCTGGTATGGGACATGCATAAGGATGAAACGAACTTGGCAGTGAAAAGTGTTAACAATGACAAGTGGTTGCCATGGTGACTAGCCGAGCCCCCTTGAAGTAGTGTTGCTTACCGCGATCATGTGTTCAACTTTCTCACGTGTTATTCTACCTGCATGATCCGTCCTTGACTACGTGGGAGTCACTTCCACCGATACCGCGCAATATTGACTGAACTCCTCCAGTTCCCACACTGACACTGGCCTAATCTCCAACTTGCGATGCGTGTCACGATTCATGAAGGTTCGACTTCCTCAAGGAAAATGCACACTTCTGCAAAATTGTAAAGCAGGACGGGCAATCCTCGATTGTCTGAAAGAATTGTAGCCAGCAAGTCCTTTGCGTAGTAATCCCTGGCATCTAGTTCCTTCGAATAAAATCACTCAGCAGAACTAGTTCAAAAATCCATTTCCCTCAACGATTTATTGTAATTCCCTCAGATTAGGTTAGTCCTGGAATATGGGGGAGCCGTATGGGATCCATACCAAACAGGATTCATTAATGAACTTGAGATGATACAGCGAAAGGCTAACAGATTCACGATGAATGATTTCAATCCTAGAAGTAGTGTGATAAATATGATAGACAAACTTGGACGGGAGACTCTAAGGACTAGAAGGAAACGAACACAGTTATGCGCCATAAATTAGGGACATGACTTTTTCGCATTAATTTATGTTCGATTTCGCGAAAACGAAACCAATTTTCGTGTTATTTCGCGAAATAGGGCTGATCCCTTTGCTTTAATTTCGCGTTAATCATTTCCTAAAATTATTCACAAAAAGTTTAATTAGTGAAATTTGTAAATTATTTATGTGAAAGATAGATACATAAAGAGAAACCATATTTTATTTTTTTGTATTTGCTTTACGTCGCACCGACACAGATAGGTCTTATGGCGACGATGGGACAGGAAAGGCCTAGGAATGGGAAGGAAGCGGCCGTGGCCTTAATTAAGGTACAACCCCAGCATTTGTCTGGTGTGAAAATGGGAAACCACGGAAAACCATTTTCAATGCTGCCGACAGTGGAATTCGAACCCACTATCTCACGGATGCGAGTTCACAGCTGCGTGCCCCTAACCGCACGGCCTGTGTTCAACTCTCCCAAAGTTGGCTTATTCGTGCAGGTATTATACATGGGATAGAGGCATGATTTTTCTCTCACAACGATAAGCACGACAAGAAATATTTTAAAGTAATTTTGAAATAACACATCATATGATTATGGTTAAGAAAGTAGAGATTTTCTTCGCGAATTACAGCGAATTAAAGCGACAAGGCCAGTTTAAAGAGAAATTTACTTAATTTGCGATAAGTGCGAACATGCAGCGAATTTCATGGAAAATAACTCTCTTGAAACTGTATTCCCATATCATGTGTGTGAAGGGAAACACAAGACAGACTAAGGATTTCTCATTTCGACAAAAGTATATTTTTGTATAAATATTCTTTTTTTTATTTGCTTTACGTCGCACCGAGACAGTTAGGTCTTATAGCGACGATGGGTTAGGAAAGCCGTAGGAGTTGGAATGAAGCGGCCGTGGCATTAATTTAAGGTTCGTGTGATTTTGTATATGACGGAGTTGTAATGTTAAGCTAGTAGTAAGTTTTCTTCATTATTATACTACTGTAGGCGATTATTATCACAGGGATATTTCCCGATTGTGATGTATCTGTTAATAATAATAACTACCGTAATCAGTAGGGTTGGGAAATTTAGTTGGCAGTTGGTATCTCGTTACTCAGAACTAGCTCAAGAACTATTTACTTCTCACAGATGTTCAATAGTTCAACGTTTGGATCTAGTTTATTCAGATTCGTTTTCTGTGTTGTTAAGTCATCCATGACAACTGGTTCCCCGAAACTAGTTCGTCTATTACCTTGTCACCTCATCTTCAGCGATTTAATTAGACAATCGAAGCCTCCTCTCTTCTTTTTAAGAATGGAAGCCATAGTGTTGTTATTTCCCAATTTTTATGCAAATTACGAATGGTACAAATTAATTACATGAAAATAAAATATAAGACGACAAAAATACATTACTAATGGATTTAAAGCACAGAATTCAAAGGCAAATAGGGTAAGTTCGGAAATATATTTTCTTATTATCATTCTGTTTCCAGATATCTTTTCGTGCACGAAAGTGACATTCGTCTCTCTCTGAGTATCTTATTTATGAATTATGATTGTAACGGAATTATTGGGAATAATTCGCTAGTAAGAACAGGTGGAAACAATGACAGGAGGGTAGTTGCAAAACCGAGGTGAAGCCTAAGTTGCGTATGCATTAGATGGGGCAGTGTCTGATGGATGAGGCGCGTAATTTTCAGGTGAACTACGTGGCAATAATGAACAATATTTTTTTCATGCTTTTCTGGATTATTTATTTTCGTTGTCAGCACGATATTAGACTTGATTCTGTTCGATTGAGAAGTTATCTGCAGTACTGTCAACTTGTATAATTTAGTTTGTGTCTATTTCGTAACCAGTAAGGGTCTTTTCTTTCTTTCTTAATGTGTTTACCATCTAGGGTTGTTTCTCCCTCGGACTCAGCGAGGGATCCCACCTCCAAGGGTAGTGTCCTGGAGCGTGAGACTTTGGGTTGGGGTATATACACTGGGTAGGAGGGCAAGGCTGCCTCACGTCCTATGCTGGGAGATGGGAAGTTTCAAAGGGATAGACGAGGAAAAGGGAAGAAAGCGACCGTGGCCTTAAATTAGGTACCATTCCTACATTTGTCTGGAGGAGAAGTTGGAAACCACGGAAAACAACTTCCAGGATGTCTGAGGTGGTAATCGAACCCAACTCTATTCATTGCACCTCCCGAGGGTGAGTGGACCCCGTTCCAGCCCTCGTAGTACTTTTAAAATTTCGTGGCAGCGCCGGGACCGAACCCAGGCCTCCGGGGGTGGCAGCTAATCACACTAACCATTACACCACAGAGGTGGACGTATAAATACTTATTTCTGGAAAAACTAAAAAGAAAAGAAAAATGCTGGTAGAAGCTGTGGCTTTCCCTCATTTCGACTATTGTAACGCGATTTATACAGACGCTGGGTGCAAGTTATTGAGCAGATTATAACGTGGTTAAAAATGCATGTGTGAGATATTTCTCTAACCTACGGCACTCCTTCATATAACCACCTATCTTGACCCCGACTTGAAATCAGTCGCACTGTCCATACCCTACGTCAGGGCCTCTCAGGGTGCATGCACTGTGCACGGTGCAAAAGACGACTTCCCTTGGTTGACCAGAGTGCAGAACCCCCACTGCTCCATTTGGAGCAATAGCACTTACTCTCTCTTTCCTCACGCCTGTCTCGCTCGCTTCGCCTGTCTCCCTCTGCCCCACTTGCGCCGTAGCGCTCCAAATCCGGGCTGAGTTGAGCCGAGTATAGCCGAGTAGAGCCGAGCTTAGCCGAGTAGCCCAGAGACGAAGCGTTGATCCGAGCCATACCGAGCGGCACCGATGCACAGTGCACGGAGCCCTTGCGCCTCACTCTGTACGCGTGAGATTTTGGGCGTTTGAGAGGCCCTGCCCTACGTCATCTCCATAAAATCCTTCATTCTTCACAGCCACTTTACTTTACTTCATATTTCAAATACCTCTCATCCTATCACAGACTTAAACACCGGATCTACCGAGCTCGATAGTTGCAGTCGCTTAAGTGCGGCGAGTATCCAGTATTCGGGAGATAGTGGGTTCGAACCCCATTGTCACGCAGCCCTGAAGATGGTTTTCCGTGGTTTCCTATTTTCACACAAGGCAAATGCTGGGACTGTACCTTAATTAAGGCCACCGCCGCTTCATTTCGAGTCCTATCCCTTTCCTGTCCCATCGTCGTCATAAGACCTATCTGTGTCGGTGCGACGTAAAGCCAATAGCAAAAAAAAAAAAAAAAACAACCCACCAGATCTACTAATAATTCCATTCCTGCTTTACCTACCCATACAACTGCCATTTACGATAAATCATTCACAGTAATTGCCAGCCGTGAGTGGAACGTCCTTCCCGAAAACATCAGAGGGTTAAACGCTATTCGCACTTTCAAGGAAGCACTTTGAAGACATTTCATGTTCCAGTAAGGATCATCTCTAAACTTGATGCTGCTACTTACAACCTTTCTATTGTCATGGATGCTCTGGCAGAGGATTAGTTTAACATTATTAACCGTTTTGTTTTTCAAATGTTATTAAATTTTATGTACTACCTCTTTTTTACATGTAAGATATTCGTTTTGAGAATTTTTCCTTTTAGTATTTCAATTTTATTTCAACTTAATTTAATCTCATCACTAATTTTTTTGTACTATTAGAATTGAATTTGTACTTAATTAGTGTAGAGTAATACAATGTAATACATGTATATATCAGTGCCTGGTTAGATGGAAGGGAAGTTCTGAGGGCCTTAATCTTGCCCGGTAAAATAAAACATTACTTGCTTGCTTGATGATGATGATGCTTGTTGTTTTAAGGGGCCTAACATCGAAGGTCATCGGCCCTAAAATATACATACATACATACATACATTATCATTATAGACTGTTATGCCTTTCAGCGTTCAGTCTGCAAGCCTCTGTGAATTTACTAAACGTTGCCACAATCCTCGATTTGCAACTAGTGTTGTGGCCTCATTTAGTTCTATACCTCTTATCTTTAAATCGTTAGAAACCGAGTCTAACCATCGTCGTCTTGGTCTACGTCTACTTCTCTTACCCTCCATAGCAGAGTCCATTATTCTTCTAGGTAACCTATCCTCCTCCATTCGCCTCACATGACCCCACCACCGAAGCCGGTTTATGCGTACAGCTTCATCCATCGAGTTCATTCCTAAATTAGCCTTTATCTCTTCATTCCGAGTACCCACCTGCCATTGTTCCCACCTGTTTGTATCAGCAATCATTCTTGCTACTTTCATGTCTGTTACTTCTAACTTATGAATAAGATATCCTGAGTCCACTCAGCTTTCGCTCCCGTAAAGCAAAGTTGGTCTGAAAACAGACCGATGTAAAGATAGTTTCGTCTGGGAGCTGACTTCCTTCTTACAGAATACTGTTGATCGCAGCTGCGAGCTCACTGCATTAGCTTTACGACACCTTGATTCAATCTCACTTACTATATTACCATCCTGGGAGAACACACAACCTAAATACTTGAAATTATCGACCTGTTCTAGTTTTGTATCACCAATCTGACATTCAGTTCTGTTGAATTTTTTACCTACTGACATCAATTTAGTCTTCGAGAGGCTAATTTTCATACCATACTCATTGCACCTATTTTCAAGTTCCAAGATGTTAGACTGCAGGCTTTCGGCACAGTCTGCCATTAAGACCAAGTCGTCAGCATAGGCCAGACTGCTTACTACATTTCCAACTAACTGAATCCCTCCCTGCCATTTTATACCTTTCAGCAGATGATCCATGTAAACTATGAACAGCAAAGGTGAAAGATTACAGCCTTATCTAACCCCTGTAAGTACCCTGAACCAAGAACTCATTCTACCATCAATTCTCACCGAAGCCCAATTGTCAACATAAATGCCTTTGATTGCTAAACTAAAAGTTCAGCTGCCTACATCGCATGCTAGTGTTATACATTAATTTTGGAATAACAACTAATGTTTCAAATGAATAATAAATTACGCTTTTAATGGTTAAATATTCAAAAGGATTAGATTATTGAACTAACTCGGTGACGTATTTCCCAATGGTAAACTAAAGCCATAATACAACAGAGGATTAGAGACAGCTAAATACTTCAGTAGAACACTCGAGCTATTCCAATGTGTTATTTCCCAGTACTGTGGCATCTCAGGATGTACGCGTGCCTCAGTAACACAGGTCCTCACACGACGTGAGACAGCATACAATTCACTTAAATGGAAACATCAGATTTGTGAAGTCTACTTTGGAGTCACTCTGTGTGTGTGTCAGATGTTCCATGACGGCACGGGGAACGAACTAAGAGCTTGAGGTACTTGGTCACGGCCGAGTGCCTGGGAAACCGTCTTCTCGCACAAGCTCCGGTACGTTTCACGGGCCATTTGTTAACAAGACGTGGTATGGTAGACCGCAGACAAATTGTGACCGGTTCATGTTTATTGAATAATACAGTACAACCTCTGATATCCGGCTGGGATTCTATTTTTTTTGTAAATGTCTTTATTCATCATCATCATCATCATCATCATCATCATCATTATCATCATCATTTCCCTTTATCCAGCTGTAGCCGGGTAGGGGTAAATATGGTTCCTCTCCACTTTCTTCGGTCTTCCCACCACTCCTCCTCCAACACTGTGTCCCAGTCCAGGTTTCTTTCTATAATCCTGCGTTGGATGGTATCCTTCCATCTCAGTCGTGGTCATTCACTGCCTCTCCTTCCTTACATTGGATTTCCATCACCTTTTTTGGCATTCTTTCGTCATTCATTCGCTATAAGTGCCTAAACCATCTTAGTCGGTTCTTCTCTATTCTATCATTCATTTTTCACTCCTATTTCCTCCCGGATTTTCTCATTTCGTATTTTGTCTCTTCTACTCTTCTGTATCATACTCCTCAACTTTTAGCAAATATTGAAATGGCTGCATTCTTTTCTGTGTCGTGCATGTGGATTTGACCCTGTGTTACAGTCGGATACCCTTTCTGACGCCAACCCTATGTGGAGGAATGTAATCACTAGGGCTGGGATGTTTAGGAAAAGTCATATTGTTCTTTGTCTCTATTTTCTTGGCTGATTGTATTTTGGTGAAAATCGGGTGAGTATCGTCACAATTAAGTGATTTTTATTTGCCATATAGCATCGAACCCCAATGTCGGCAGCCTTGAAGGTGGTTTTCCGTGGTTTCCCATTATCAGACCAGGTAAATACCTTAATTAAGGGCACGGCCGCTTCCTTCCCACTCCTAGGCCTTTCCTATCCCTTCGTCGCTACAAGACCTGTCTGTATCGGTGCGACGTTAAGCAAATTGTAAAAAAAAAGTCATAGAAATGCATATTTTGAGCTATTTTTGTACAAGCGTCATATTTCGGCGGTTTGAACGATAGATGTGGCTGTGCAAAATCATTTTCATCTTATCAAATGCGAACTAGTATCCACAAAATTGCTTCTCGGTATCACATCTGCAGTTAATACGAGTGGAATACTCTGCCTCTTCTATGAAGATTGCGCAGGAATAGGGATGTACTGAAACACTACCGATAGATGTCTCACGTGTAGTACCCGGTATGCGCTTGTCGATCGTCATTTGTTTGTATGTGTTTTAAATGGAAGTTACCTAGTTAAATGCTAAAGTTAAAGATTTAATATATCGTTACGACAACAAAGACGACGAGAAAATTGTGATGCCTGACAATTGCTGTGTCCCAATGTCCCAAAATCAAGGTCGACCGTATTCATACCATCAATTTCCTAAGCAAGATGCTTTCCGTAAAAAAGTGGTTGCATGCGATTCGTAGGCAAGACCTACGAAATAAAAATACGACTCCTAATATCAAAGTCTGCTCGAAACATTTTACAGTTAAAGATTATGTCATTACTGAAACTGATAAGTAAGCTAATTAGTATTAATTGAGAAATAATTTTATAATAAGGTAGTACATTCTTAAAAGTTAATGTGACCTATTTCAATAATTTTAGGCGAAAGACGAAGACTTAAGGAGAACGCTGTACCTTCGATACTGTCATGGTATGGCACCGGTACCTTGGAAATAACTCCGAGAGCAAGAAGATATAGAAGTAGGTAAACAGCCATAACACCGTGTGCGGTACGGTACACTGAATCACACAGTGATCTATAATTTGACACTGGAGCACCATCAATTTCAGACTTCCTGAACAGGAAATAACTCATTACTTCCAAATTTGAAATTTTTATACCGGTATTTGTCTTATGGTCCGAAACAAGATCCTGAAACTCGTGCGCTACACGGAAATGAAGTTCAGTTGCACTGGATGTAGCCCCAGGCACTGCTGTCACACCAATGTCGTGCCTTATGTACGCCTATCACCGGCAAAGAAAAGAAAAAATACCGTATTAGGAATGTTTTCAAAATGCTATTTGTACTTTAAAAATTCAATCTTAAAAAAAACGCTAAAAGAAGGAGTTGCTGCATTTATTCCTTACTGGTACCTTTCAATCAACTCTTGCATTTTTCCGGATACTTTTTCGCCCCCTTTCTTTAATTCTGCTTCCAAATCCGCAATCGCCATTGCACCTATACCATTTCCCGTCTTGTAGAAAATATTAGCAGAATATGGTAACTCCATTTTAGTGCATTTAAAGCAAAAGTTTCGTTTCGATGATCGCAAATGTAGGAATACTCCATATAAGTCTCATGTAAAACAATCGAGCAGCGGAAAGCGCATACCGGGTATTACCATTACGCTGCCTAGCGGACAAGTTTTGCGTGATACATCCCTATTGTTTTCCAACTATTTATCACAAAGTCTGAAGTCGAACTTTGGAATTATATCGAGTGCAATTACTCGTTTATAAGCTGCTAGCTTAGAAATTCATGCACATATTGAAATTGTGAGAAGTGTTGAACTTTCAGTACAACAATCACATGGACTTTTAAAATGTTGTGTGATCTGATAATCTTAGCGAACTTAGTACTTGATAGGTACGTATTCACAAATGTTTGATAAGTGAATCAAGGACTGTGAAGAACGGCTAAACATGTATATTCCAAAAATGAATACGAAAGTAAGAATAAAAAATTTAGTTAACAAATTTGTATCAAAGGAATTGCCGTTTCGATTTATAACTTATTATAAAATGGCTATATTTTTATTAATAATTTTCAGGTCATATTTTGTGGTAGTTACGTCATATTTCGTCACTTTTGACGTCATACAGTATTTGCTTGCTTATTTGGGCTGGTAATCACTATGGCGTGTTTCTGTGTTGTTTGGTAGTGTAGTGTCTTGTGTGAATTTGAAGAAAGAGCGAGGGTCTCCCACCCGGTACGTGCGCCTTTCAATGATGAGTGAAGCACAAGAACACTGCTATGAGCGCTGAGTGAAGGGTAAACCACCCGGTATGTTCGTACCCTAAAAAGAAGGAACGCAAGGAGGAAGTGCGCAGTGAGATTGCGGGATGTGGGGAAATAGTTGACTCACGCACTCGGCGATATCGTGCGCCTACAGTATTACCTTGTTCTATCTTAGTCGTGAGCTGTACCTTAATTAAGGCCACGGCCGTTTCCTTCCAATTCCTAGGCCTTTCCTATCCCATCGTCGCCATAAGACATATCTGTGTCGGTGCGACGTAAAGCAAATAGAAAAAACATCAATATTTATTTTAATTGTGGTATTGATATTCTGTGTGAAGTTAAGGTACACAGTTTGTCATTTTAATTAGTGTTATAATTCAGCCAGAGCGGAAAAAATTGCAGCGAGTTACAGACATCGATAATAATAATAATAATAATAATAATAATAATAATAATAATAATAATAATAATAATAATAATAATAATCTAATGGCCTCAGCTACCGTGTGCAGACATTCCAATTTGACTTCATCTGGCTGTCTGCTCGTCAATTTCCACGTTCCGTTTCACTCTAGGCCCCCGCTAGATGGCAGACCGACTAAACCGAAACTCTCTTGGGCGTCTACGGCTGAGATTTAATTAATTTTGTCCGGTAAACACCAAATGGTCCGCCTCTGTGGTGTAGTGGTTAGCGTGATTAGCTGCCACCCCCGGAGGCCCGGGTTCGATTCCCGGCTCTGCCACGAAATTTGAAAAGTGGTACGAGGGCTGGAATGGGGTCCACTCAGCATCGGGAGGTCAACTGAGTAGAGGTGGGTTCGATTCCCACCTCAGCCATCATCGAAGTGGTTTTCCGTGGTTTCCCACTTCTCCTCCAGGCGAATGCCGGGATGGTACCTAACTTAAGCCCACGGCCGCTTCCTTCCCTCTTCCTTGCCTATCCCTTCCAATCTTCCCATCCCTCCACAATGCCCCTGTTCAGCATAGCAGGTGAGGCAGCCTGGGCGAGGTACTGGTCATACTCCCCAGTTGTATCCCCCGACCAAGAGTCTGAAGCTCCAGGACACTGCCCTTGAGGCGGTAGAGGTGGGATCCCTTGCTAAGTCCGAGGGAAAAACCGAACCTGGAGGGTAAACAGATGATGATGATGATGATGAAACACCAAATGTGTCACCAGAGATCTTTTACATGCCGACATCGTACGACATGGAGTATCGAATGGACTTTTTTCCGCCCTTCAAAAATCCGACTACCTCTGCCGGGTTTGAACCCGCTATCTTGGGATCCGGAGGCCGACACTCTACCACTGATCCACAGAGGCAGCCACAGAAAAGAAACATGAACTTTCATAATAATTTTATTGGCTTTTCATCCCTCTAACTACTTTTACGGTTTTCGGAGGCGGCGAGGTGCCGGAATTTAGTCCCGCAGGAATTCTTTAACGTGCCAGTAAATCTACCGACACGGGGCTGTTTGCATTTTGTATGTTACTTATGTTTTATGAAAATCTACAGCCTGTTTCCAGTCATGGAATAAATGAAGCCCCAATGAGCGGCGAGGATAACAATTGTGCCAGCTGCCAAAGCCTGTCGCACTCCTTTGAGGCAATGACTAATGACTGACAGAACAAATGAAATTATATTGGAGAGTGTTGCTAGAATGAATGATGACAGGGAAAACCGGAGTTCTCGGAGGAAAACCTGTCCCGCCTCCGCTTTGTCCAGCACATATCTCACATGGAGTGACCGGAATTTGAAGCACGGAACCCAGCCATTAGAGGCCGGTGCGATGCCGCCTGAGTCACGGAGGCTACACTTATGTTTTAGACTGTATTTAAATACAGTTCGTTATTTGATTTTAATACTGAACCTGTAAAGTTATTATAGGCATAATTACTTACAAAAGAAAGCTTTGTATAGTTTGTATGAATTCTCCTGTAACCGAGCAAGTGGCCGTACGGTTAGGGGCTCGCGGCTGTGAGCTTGCATTCGGCAGATAGTGGATTCGAACCCCACTGCTGGCAGCCCTGAAGAGGGTTTACCATGGTTTCCCATTTTCACACCAGGCAAATGCTTGGGCTGTACCTTAATTAAGGCCACGGCCGCTTTCTTCCCACTTCTAGCCCTTTCCTGTCCCATCGTCGCTGCGACGTCAAGCAACTTGCAAAAAAAGAGAAATAAAAGATATGTAGTTAGTCATTTCTTAATGAAGATGCACTGTATTTAACAGGCTGGTTCTTTTACTTGTACAAAGCAACAGACGAAACTCGTCAGGAAGGGCATGAAGCCATAAAACTGGGCTCAGTCCACCTGAAGTGCGGACAAAGCCAGGAAGAAACATTCCAGTTGACACGTAATACTATATCTCAGAACCTGAAGCTCGTGTCTGTTTGTTTATTTGTTTGTTTGTGTGTGGCCTATAAAAACTTCTCCCAAGGTAATGTGAAATGTTAGGCTGCAGCAATTAGAACTCGCGGTCTGCGTCACCCGTGCGTAGCGAGTTTACAAGACGGGACCAAGACATCTGGCGTGAACTACTGCGCAGGAACACAGGGCGACCCGCAAGTCGTCTCGCTTAAACCTTGTCCATGAGCGCGAATACCTCCTTGTAAGCTCATGGGACTGTTGATGGACGTGTTCCTATACTCCTCTTCACCCCGCTCCCTCTCCTGACAGAACACTGGACTACACGGCTTTTTCTGTCTGCCCACGAGAGCGGAAGATGGCCTGCCCAGCTTCAGGTCAAAGTTTAGCTCGTTCGTGCTTTGAGATGTAAATGCGCGCCGCAGAGAATGCAACTGTTTTCTCTCTGTGTTTGTAAAACATCTGCATTTGACTCTCAATAGCTAGAGATCATTCCTCACTTGAGGTACGCTCGCAAAGTGCGGAAGGTCATCTTAATGGCTCTAGCTCAAGAATAACTTCCTCAGAGGTAGAGTATCGGGTTCAAACCCCGTAGCGGTAGCCGGTTCTTTGAAGGGTCGAGAAAAGTCCGTTAGTACGATGTTGGCATGTAAAAGATCCCTGGTGATACATTTGGTGTTTACCTAAGAAGATTTAAAAAAATGTTCCACAGATCACGGAGCAAAGATCCGGTATTCTCTGCCATCTGCTAGAGGGAAACGGAACGTCGAAACTGACGGGAACGCTGCCTAGATGACCTCAAATCCTTAGGCCATACGATTATTATTTCATTGCTTCATCCTTTGTTGTCCCTTCTTCCTCCAACACTCTTTCGTCTGCTTACTATGTCTCCTTTCCCTCTCCTCATACCATTTTCAACCTCCCAACCTACTTTGGAATCCTTCCATTTTTAACAATTTCTTTCTCTCTTATGTCGTTTCTTCCGAAATCTTCCTTGACTTCATGAATCCAGGTTGTTGTTGACTTCTTTTCCAAAGATATTTGAAGATCTGTTTTGTTAATCTGTTTTCATCCATTCTGTGTAAATGTCCAAAACAATATCAATCGCCTTTTCCGCATTGTTTCTGTTATGTTTTCTATGTTCCGGTATATTTGATCATTCATCATCATCATCATCATCATCATCATCATCATCATCTGTTTACCCTCCAGGTTCGGTTTTTCCCTCGGACTTAGCGAGGGATCCCACCTCTACCGCCTCAAGGGCAGTGTCCTGGAGCTTCAGACTCTTGGTCGGGGGATACAACTGGGGAGTATGACCAGTACCTCGCCCAGGCGGCCTCACCTGCTATGATGAACAGGGGCCTTGGGGAGGGATGGGAAGATTGGAAGGGATAGGCAAGGAAGAGGGAAGGAAGCGGCCGTGGCCTTAACTTAGGTACCATCCCGACATTCGCCTGGAGGAGAAGTGGGAAACCACGGAAAACCACTTCCAGGATGGCTGAGGTGGGAATCGAACCCACCTCTACTCAGTTGACCTCCCGAAGCCGAGTGGACCCCGTTCCAGCCCTCGTCCCACTTTTCAAATTTCGTGGCAGAGCCGGGAATCGAACCCGGACCTCCGGGGGTGGCAGCTAATCACGCTAACCACTACACCACAGAGGCGACTATATTTGATCATTACTTCTTGATTTCCAGAGCTCTGTAGTTCTTAGCGGGCCGAGTATTTTCCATATAATTTTTCTTTCCAGAACGCCAGGCTGAGTGGCTCAGACGGTTGAGGCGCTGGCCTTCTGACCCCAACTTGGCAGGTTCGATCCTGGCTCAGTCCGGTGGTATTTGAAGGTGCTCAAATACGACAGCCTCGTGTCGGTAGATTTACTGGCACGTAAAAGAACTCCCGAGGGACTATATTCCGGCACCTCGGCGTCTCCGAAAACCGTAAAAGAGTAGTTAGTGGGACGTAAAACAAATAACATTATTATTATTATGCTTTCCAGAACTTTTAATTTATTTCGTTTGTAATTCAGTAGTAGACAACCAGGCATTCCGGTTTGACTACTATGTTTTAGTGTTGCATTTTGAAATTTTTAGATAAACATTTTTTCTTGTAGATATTCCTAGTTATACCGTATGCTCTTTCCACCTTGCATATCGTTTCTTCTACAGCGAACGTTTCCAAACCATTTTCTTAAATTGTTTCTCCCAAATATCTGAATATTTACCTTCCTTAGTTGACTCATTTCTCTCATTAGAAATTCTGGAGCATTTTTTAATATTTGTCATAATTTTTTTTTTTACATTAATTCCTAAACCTGTTCTGTTGGCTATTTCTTCCAAGAGATTGACTTGCACTGCTGCAATTTTCATGTTTTCTGAAAGCATGGCAAAATCATTTGCAAATGCTGGACAGTATAATTCAACACTTCTGTTCTTTCTTCCCAGTGCTACTGGTGATAGATTGTGTTCTTTCAGCTTTTCATTCGAAATTCTTACTATTTTCTCCAGGACGCAGTTGAATAGGAGTGGAGATAAACCATCACCTAATTTACACCTGTGTTTATTCCGAATGGATTAGATACTTCATCCATAACTTTAAATTTTGATATGGTCTCTGTATCTAAGATTATTATTGTTATTGTTGTCAGAAAGAGTCTGTACAGTAGGTATGAGGCCAGACCACCATGCTGCTCCGTGACTCAGCGCGTGCTGTCAGAGCAGATACGTGCTCCATGGCTACTCAACTCACTGCTCCTACAAGCAGAGGACACAACGCCTTGCCTCCCACGTTGTAGACATAGTTCAAACATAAACTGTTAATGGAAGATCAATAATAACAATGACTTACTTATTTCCTTTAATTCCAGGTGAAACATAGGGTCTCGACGAAATTTTGTCCAGCTTGTTCTATCTGCCGCCAATGCTTTCACCTCCCGCCATGCCTTGTTAACTCCAGATATCTCCTTGTCTATGGTTCTCTTCAAGGTAATCCTCGGTCTGTCTTGCCTGCGACTACCTTGTGGATTCCAGCTCAATGCCTGCCTTGTGATACTTTCTTGCGGTGTGCCCAATAGATCTCCATTTTCTTATTATCTCTTCCTGTATGGGATTTTGACTTGTGGCCTCCTAAACATCTTTGTTTGAGATGGTCTTTGGCCACCATACCTCAAACAACGATTTATAAAAGTCTGTAACCTTGTGGTAATATCTTTGGTCACTTTCCAGGTCTCACTTCCATACAGTAATACATATTTAACATTTGAGTTGAATATCCTTAACCTTTTTATACGAATGTGAGGGGATCTCCATATTGGTCGTAACTGTGCAAAAACTCCTTTGGCTTTATTTATACGACTCACCACAACTCCGTCCGACTCGTTGGCTGAATGGTCATCATCCTGGCCTTCGGTTCAGAGGGTCCCGGGTTCGAATCCCGGCCGGGTCGGGGATTTTAATCTTCATTGGTTAATTCCAAAAGCCCGGGGGGCTGGGTGTTTGTGCTGTCCCCTACATCCCTGCAACTCACACACCACACATAACACTATCCTCCACCACAATCACACGCAGTTACCTACACATGGCAGATGCCGCCGACCCTATCGGAGGGTCTGCCTTACAAGGGCTGCACTCGGCTAGAAATAGCCACACGAAATTTATTTATCACATCTCCAAAAGCACCTCCATTCTGGCTTACCATGCAAAATTCCTCTACCCTTTCTATACAATCCGTTCCATCTAGAGTCAAGATAGCAGTAATAACAATAACGTATCTATCGTATGGAATAAGTATCAATTTGACTATATCTACAACTACACACATATTTATCTTCCAGAAGCAAGCCACCCCATAGCAACCTCCGTCAGTTGTTGCGTTGTGTTACAGAGTGCACACAGTCACACTCACAGATCTGTGTTCCTTCCAGGTTCTCTCTCTCTCTCTCTCTCTCTTTCTCTCTCTTTCTCTCTCTCTCTCTCTCTCTGTTCGTTTAGTCGATTCCGACTGTCCGTGACCCCATGAACTAAAATACGCCAATTTATTCTGTCTTGCATTGCCTCCCGAAGATTGTCCAAGCTGGAATTTAGTACTTTCGTGATGCCATCAATCCATCTCATTATTTGTCGCCCTCTTCTCCTTCTGCCTTCGATCTTCCCCAGCATTAAGGTCTTTTCTAATGAATTGTGTACCGGGCGAGTTGGCCGTGCGGTTAGGAGCGCGCAGCTGTGTGCTCGCATTCGGGAGATAGTGGGTTCGAATCCCACTGTTGGCAGCCATGAAGATGGTTTTCCGTGGTTTCCCATTTTCACACCAGGCAAATGCTGGGGCTGTACCTTAATTAAGGCCACGGCCGCTTCCTTCCCATTTCCAGGCCTTTCCTGTCCCATCGTTGCCATAAGACCTATCTGTGTCGGTGCGACGTAAAGCAACTAAAAACAGAATTGTGTCTTCTCATGATGTGTACAAAGTAGCTTTGTTTTTGTTTCAGGATTAGGCCATCCAAGGAACACTCTGGTTTTATTTGCTGTAAAATTGACCTATTTGTTCTCTTCGCAGTCCATGGGACTCTAAGGGTTTTCCTCCAACACCACAATTCAAAGGAGTCTATTCTACGGCGTTCAGCTTTTCTTTTTCCAGGTTACCAGGGGTTAACTCTGCATCTCCGAAGTCTGTTGAGGGCCCTCCCGATTTCCCAGTCGGTATCGTGACCTGCAGAAAGACTTTCTTCGACCTTCTGACGCACGTGGTATGTTGAAATGAAATGTCGTATGGCTTTTAGTGCCGGGAGTGTCCGAGGACATGTTCGGCTCGCCAGATGCAGGTCTTTCGATTTGACTCCTGTAGGCGACCTGCGCGTGATATGATTAATTGCCATAACCGAATCCTGGCTAACTCATGTCTCGCAGTGAGCAATGTTGTGGAATGCACATGATTTTAGACCATCCGTTAGTGTCTGACGACCAAAGAGCAGATTAATGTGATATTTGACTGGCTTTGCCATAACTGCATGGCGCTATGCACAAGTGTTCAGAGAACGAAACCTTAACTTAACTGCGACGATTGCGAATTTTATAAATGTATTTCATTCAATGCATTCCAACAAATTCAACAAGTAAATAAACTTAAATATCTTGGTTGTTGGATAACGGATGATTTGAATCCAGAACTGGAAATTAAGAGGCGGATAGAAATTGCAAGATCAACATTCAAGAAGATGAAGACATTAGTGTGTGATGATGCATTAAATTTAAAACTTCGGCAGCGAATGGTGAAATATTATTTTTTGCTAGTGGCTTTTCGTCGCACTGATACATATAGGTCTTATGGCGACGATGGGATAGCAAAGGCCTAGGACTTGGAAGGAAAAGGCCGTGGCCTTAATTAAGGTACAGACCCAGCATTTGCCTGGTGTGAAAATGGGAAACCACGGAAAACCATCTTCAGGGCTACCGACAGTGGGATTCAAACCCACTATCTCCGGTATGCGAACTCACAGCTGGGCGCCCCTAACCGCACGGCCAGCTCGCTCGGTGTGATGTTATAATAGGTCTACTCTCCTTTATGGGATTGAAGCTTGGATTTAAGAGGCCACCATCAAAAGACTGGAAGCCATATAATTTTGGCTTCATAGAAGAATGCTCAGAGTAATGCGGACTGACCATGCCACTAATGAACAAGTATTACAGAGAGAAAACTGCAAAAAAAAAAAAAAAAATGAACTGGTAACCACCACCAAACGCAGAAAAATTGCATACTTATGGCATGTTTTGCGTGGTGAAAATACGCAGTTTTTAATCTAATTTTGAAAGACAAAACTGAAGGGTGCCGAGGAGTAGGCAGGAGGAGAATAACATGCCTTAAGAATATTAAAGACTGGGCAAGCATGAAAAGCACTCTCCACATTGATCGCCAACGTCCGGGAGACTGGGCAGGGCACATAGAAGAAGAAGAAGAAGAAGAAGAAGAAGAAGAAGAAGAAGAAGAAGAAGAAGAAGAAGAAGAAGAAGAAGAAGAAGAATTGCATTTCTCAGGAATTTTCGATCAGCCTTTTCCACTTTTAGATAGACCAATTTAATTTTCACGACTAAACCAATTCACGCTGAAATATGCTTCTAACTTTGACCATAACATCCATCCGCCATTTCCTGGACATGGCTTCTTGTTATGTTTTATTCTCACGTCGTAAGGAATTTAATTTCATTTGTAATTATCTGGCAAAAAGTAGCTGTACATATTTTTACAAGTTGCTTTATGTCGCACTGACACAGAAAGGGCTAGGGGTGGGAAGGAAGTGCCCGAGGCCTTTAATGTACAGCCCCAGCAGTTGCCTGGTGTGAAAATCATAAACCACGGAAATCCATCTTCAGGGCTGCCGACAGTGGGGTTTTAACGAATACTAAATGCTAGCCCAACTTGAGCGACAACAGCTACGGAGTGGTTTCAAATTCAAAATATTGAAAACAAGTAACATTAACAGCGGGGCAAGAAATCTAATGTTTCATCCAACTGGCAGCTACACAGCTTTCCGCTCGGAGATTCCAATCTCTTGTTTCTCGATCACATATCAAATTCCACTATTACATCAGTCCCTCACTGATTTTTGTTCGAATGCTGATCTTCCCATGTTCGTGTTACCTACTGGCTTTCACACTTATTTATGTATCTTCGAATGGGGGAACAACCCTAATGTGTCTAAAACAATACAAATAAACTCGGAAAAAAATGTAGATTTTCTGACAAGCTGAGGTAAAAGTACTCATTTAAAAGTTAATCCCAATGAAAGTGAAGCAGTTTGATATTACAAGGGTCCTGGTGATCTTAGAATGCATATCAATCTGGTGCTGTATCACACAACCTGAATATTCTTCCATAGACGAGAATGTTCACACAATAATTTATTTCACGTTTCCATGTATTTATAGTCCGGCTCCATGGCTAAACGGTTAGCGTGCTGGCCGCTGGTCACAGGGTCCTGGCAGGGACGGGAATCTTAACCATAATTTGTTAATTTCTCTGGCACCGGGGCTGGGTATATGTGTTGTCTTCATCATCGTTTCATCCTCATCACGACGCGCAGGTCGCCTACGGAAGTCAATTCAAAAAACCTTCGTCTAGCGAGCCGAACTTGTCCTCGGAAACTCCCGGCACTAAAAGCCATACGCCATTTCATTTTCATCTTATTATTATTATTTATCGATACGGCCACCCGTGGGTCACGTTTACACAATCTTCCTCCTGTCACGCAGACTGATATCCTTCTCTTTACACTCTCGCCAAAGATTCTTGAGTCTTTGACTTTTTCTTGCTCGTTCTTCCAGCGAGATGTTCCATGGCTTCGCATGTTGCTCTTCAGAGACATCCCTCATCCCCGCAAACTTCTTCCTAAATGATGTCCTTTCTTTTATATCCTCCTCCTTGATACCTATTTCTGCCAAGTCATTGTGAACCTGTGTAAGCTATCCCGGGTGTTTTTTCCACCTTTCATCTATTTATAGACCACACACTTAATTTTAATAAAGTTAAATATTTCCCAAAATAAAGTCATCCTGTTGTTAAATCAAAATCCGGCATTTTCGGAAAGAATGCCCTGCATTTGAAAATTCTGTCATGGAAAACCCAGCCTGAAGATCGGCGCTCTCTACAACTTAATCCAGTCCTCTCAAGGTAATTTTGACCTCCGTAAATAATAATTTCGTGTGGCTATTTTCAGCCGAGTGCAGCCTTTGTAAGGCAGACCCTCCGATGAAGGTGGGCGGCATTTGCCATATGTAGGTAACTGCGTGTTAATGTGGTGGAGGATAGTGTTACCTGTGGTGTATGAGTTGCAGGTGCGTTGAGGACAGCACAAACACATCAGTCCCCGAGCCAAGGAAATTAACCGTTTAAGGTAAAAATCTCCGACCCGGCCGGGAATCTAACCCTGGACCCCTGTGTCCAAAGGCCAGCACGCTAACCGTTTAGCCCTGGAGCCGGACTTTGACCTCCGTGAACTACTTATTCAGAATACGCGGCAGAGCTACTCAGAAGCACTCCACGTCTCTGATGACAGATACAGTATGTTTACGCGACAATGGGTCACCCAGTGGAAAATAATAACTGTACCGGGAGGTACACCTCCACTCCGCTAAATTAAAATGTGCGCCAGTTGAAACTCCTCTGCTGGAGGAAGTCTGAACTTTATCTACGCTATTAATTCTCTACCTTCTCAGAAGATGTCACCACGTGGAAAATTTTGAGTTTTTGAACTGTCATTTTTGATGTGTTTTTGTTTCGCTTGAAGTAAGAAGTGTGAACTTTCTCTTCTAGAGGACACTACTGAAGATCAACAATAGTGCACCCTAGTGCGGAGTCAAAGAACTATTTTGTTGGAGAAATTTTTATTTCAAATGTTTGTTTCTTGCTAAATTTCTTTCTGTTATTGTTTAAGTTGGCTGTATACCCCTCTTTTCCCCCTTGTTTTAGATTTATCCAATCCCGAATTTCTTTTAGTAATTTCCGACCAATCCGATGTATCCTCCCCCATCTTGGATATGTTTCTGTACCCTAGCCAATAAAGTAATTGTGGGCGGGTGTTTTTATTCCCCTAACGCCTAGAAACTTCCGCGAGAGGATTTAAACTGCTGATTTTAGGGTCTCCGGGCCACTTCTGTTCCATATTTCAGTGTATAAAGTACATAGCAGGAGGCGGGAAGCGCCTCTTTCCTCGGCAGCGGTCATCAATAAGGTAATGGCCGATTAATAAATTCTTTCTTTGCTAGCTCAGCAGTTTAACTCTCGGGGCGGGTGCGAAGCGTTCCTCCATGTAACCTTTTCCTAAAATGTAACAATCTTTCTTCTATTCTCTTTTAAGCTACCTTCTGGGATAGAGAGTGCTAACCCTCTCGAGCTCCCACTCTTATTGTTTTGAGGTGAACTTATTTTTTCAACCTATTCTTCGTTAATGTAAAACAAATTGCTCTTTTCTAAAGTCACCTCGGTAGTATGGGATTAGCCCTTGCATTAGTGGCCTAGAGCCAGATTAGGTTTTTTTAAAAACAAGTGTATTAGGAGTGCAGATTGCCTCCTCTCAAATTGTTATTTTAGAGGTCATGTAATTGCCCCTTTTCATTTAATAGACCTCAGTAAGTTGGGTATTGTACCCCTGTGTCTATGTCCAGTGAGGACAACTTGAAGGTGGAGTTTGGTGTGGCCTGGGAGAGGCTTAAATTTTGAGAGCGAGTGGCTCTTTTGAAAATTGAGTGTTGTATGCCTCGTGGAGGCTTTTCTGTGTAATTTGGAGCAAGGGCTCCTAGGTATGAATGGGGTTTTCTGCCCCTCTGTTAAAACTCGTGTTTGGGGTAAAACTGAGCTGATTGCCCAAGCTGT
Source organism: Anabrus simplex (assembly GCF_040414725.1). Taxonomy (NCBI): domain Eukaryota; kingdom Metazoa; phylum Arthropoda; class Insecta; order Orthoptera; family Tettigoniidae; genus Anabrus; species Anabrus simplex. The sequence continues at coordinate 18,455,236 of NC_090274.1, read as the reverse complement.
GTAAAATCAGGGCGCGAAGCCCAATTCCTGTAAATATTGTAACTACCCTTTTTGACTTGCTACTTTGTACCTGCCATGCTTGTTATTTCTTGTTTTTGAAAAGAAAATATAACCTTGTTAAATTTTAAATTAATTTTGCTTTCGTAGCTGGAGACCTATTCACACCCGCACCTTCTTTCACCTCTACCTACCACGGAAAAACTCCGTAACAATAATAATATAATGAAGTACTCAGAAGAGGAAAGAAAGGAGAGTTCAAAACAATGATCATTGTTTCTTGTGCCTGAGTACAACCTTAAAATAATCGGACTGTCTTCCTGGAAGAAATAAAAGCTCTGTAACCTGTACAATTGGTACTGTTCTGAGTGTGAAATTTTAGACTTGTTTGTTTGTTTGTTTGTTTGTGTGAAGTGGTTCTGTTTCCTTGGCCTCACAGGACGGTAATGCTCTACTGAACTTGTGGACAATACTTTGGGGGGAAGAATAGCCGGGACCTTTTCTTTTAAAATGTTCTGTGTTGTTTGTTCTGGGAATTGATTGTTAACTGAGCAGATGGCTCATCCGTACCATTGAAGTGAAGGTTTCCTTGGAAACTACTTGCGGACAACGTGACCAACCTTTATTTATTTAGTTTGTTTCGACCCATAAAGGATTACATAAAGCAAATTATGATTTGTTGTTGTTCCTTACCATGAAAAAAGCAGGAATTGATTGGACGGATAGACGCCTCATACTAAATTTATGCAGAATACTGATTTAGAAATCAGTGGGACAAAGAAAAATGCCAAAATAATAAGAGGAGTTAGGCAAGGATGTCCACTGTCTTCTTATCTCTTCAATCTGTTCATCGAAGAAGCCATCGCAGTCATGAAGGAGAAAACAACGGGGATCAAAATTAATGGCAAAGAAGTACACTCTATAAGATTTGCTGATGCTATTGCCATACTAGCAGAAACATATAATGATCAACATATTAGCAGAAACTTTAGGCAAATGGAACCTCAAAATTAATACAAGGAAAGCAAAAACCATGACAATATGTAAAGACAAGAAAACACCTATAACACACTTAAAAATTGGCCCTGATAAAATAGAACAAGTGAAACAGTTTTGCTACCTAGGAACCCTGATCACGAGTGATAATCGGAGCATATCAGAAGTCACGAAGAGGATAGCCATGACAAAGTGAGCATTCCAAGATAAAAAGCATCTGCTGGCCAACAAACATATAGATATACAAACTAGGAAGGCCTTTGCAAAAACCTTTGTATGGAGTGTGCTGCTGTATGGTTGTGAAAGCTGGACATTAGGAATGCAAGAAAAGAAAAAAAAAACTAGAGCAGTTGAAATGTGGATCTGGAGAAGAATGCAGAGGATAAGTCGGACTGAAATGAAGAGCAATACCGAAGTCCTTAGAGAGATAAGAGAAGAACGGAATCTGATAACTGAAATTGAAAAACGGAAAATAAAATTTGTTGGTCACATTCTGCGGCATGAGGAGTTCCTTTGTAATGTCATTGAAGGAAAAATTGCTGGACAAAGAGGAAGAGGACGATCCAGAGTGTCCTACTTCAAGAACCTGCTTCTGAGGATGAAGTGCAAGACCTACGCTGAGTTGAACAGACTGGCTCAAGATTGACAACTGTGGCTGCAGCGACAAGGCTTAGCCTTTAGAATATGATGATGATGATGATGATGGTGATGTTGTTATTTTACTTGTTCTTCCAGAATTCTTTCATCATGTCGCTAGGTTTAGCTCGACGTTCGTCAGTCCATTTTCTCCTAGATCTGCTGGGCTTATCTTCTGAAGCAACTTCCCAAGTGTAGATCTTATGTCTGAAAGTTTTGCGGTCTTTGATATCTCTAGGTATAATGTTGGCGTTATTGAGATCAGTTTGGACTTGTTTGATCCAAACCGTTGTCGTCTGTAATGTTCGTCAGTGCATCAGTGTTTTCTTTGTTAGTCGGTTGTCATCTAGCCTCATAAAATTTCAATAGTCGTTTGCGGAAATCTGTTTCAATGTTTGAGTATTTTTCTGTGATCTTGTGTGACTGTAGATGATATCCTTCATTTGGGCCAAGGATTTTTCGGATGATTTTCCTTTCAGCTTTCTTGATATTTTCGAGATCCCCTTTATAATTGATTTCTTTTTTGTTGCTATTTGCTTTACGTCGCACCGACACAGATATGTCTTATGGCGACGATGGGATAGGAAAGGCCTAGGAATTGGAAGGAAGCGGCCGTGGCCTTAATTAAGGTACAGCCCCGGCATTTGCCTGGTGTGAAAATGGGAAACCACGGAAAACCATCTTCAGGGCTGCCGACAGTGGGGCTCGAACCCACTATCTCCCGATTACTGGATACTGGCCGCACTTAAGCGACTACAGCTATCGAGCTCGGTATATAATTGATTTTGAAGGTCTCACTGACATAGAGTGTTTCAGGTTTGACGACCGTCGTGTGTAATGTCAAATTTTTGTGTTAATGTTCATGGGTTCTTTTTTTGTTATAGATGTTCGCGGTTTTCCCAAATGCTTTCCGCATTTTGAGTTGACGTGTTTTTGTGCTATTTTTTTGTACCAACCTTCATTTTTATAGAATATTCTTAGGTAAAGTTTTAAGTATCTGGGGATCGTTTCTCTTACTACTACTACTAAAATATTTTCATTCCTCCCTTGAAGAGGGAGGCGGGCCTCTTAGTCGGTGACGCCATCTCTCAGGCCAGGAGATTTGTTACGGTGAAGAAGATGCACGGAGAAGGTGAAAGGTTGGCGACCGTGGCCTATACGTTTTGTGTCTCTCGTATCAGAGAGTTGTTATCAGGCTGTATTTAAGGTGTGACCTAAAGAACAGACTGTTTTCCTGTGTTCGGCAAGAGTTAAGGCAAGGGCTGCTGACTGTACGTCTGTAACTATGGACGTTACCCCAAGCGAAAGTACCTGCGAACGGATCTAAAACCCTGAGTACCCCTTACTTGACTGTATTCCCTGAGAGGTTGTTTCTCTGCTCCTCCACGTGTCTCTCGGTAAACATAGAGTATTCTAATGTACTTCTTACGTAGGATACCTAAATTCTTTTCACAAGTTGCTTTACGTCGCACCGACACAGATAGGTCTTATGGCGACGATGGGATAGGCAAGGGCTTAAGGGCTAGTTGTGAGAAAGAAGCGGTCGTGGTCTTAATTAAGGTACAGCCCCAGCATTTGCCTTGTGTGAAAATGGCAAACCACGGAAAACCATTTTCAGGGCTGCCGAATACTGGATACTAGCCGCACTTAAGCGACTGCAGCTATCGAGCTCGGTGAGACTAAATTCAGGATCCACAGTCTATGTATATAATTCTTGTACAAATCATTTGTTTTGTTTACGGTCTGTTTAGAAATAGTGAACTGAATTCTTTGATAGATCCGTTCTGTGGTTGGAATGTAGGTATAAGTGTCGGCCATATTTCTGTTAATGGAAGGATGTAACGAGTTGCCGTCAGAGTGAACAATAATACGTGACAAAAATACAACTTTCACAAGTAATTTAGAGGGGGCGGACACAAATCTATTCTCCCATAAGGAGACCTTTCCTTTTCGAATTCGTGTATATGTGGGAGAAAAATATAAGAAAAGGCTGCTTTATTCCACACTGTAACGAATTAGACCTCTCTATACACTAAAAAGTGTACAGAATGACACTTTGCACTTCACACTTTCCGTACAGTTTTATTTTTAAAAGCGGCTCTGATTGGCTGAACTTCAATTAGCTTACTAACAGCTTCTCTGATTGGTTCAAATTTCCTCTCGACATTTTAACACTCTTCCATGTACATAATTTTTTCACGTGCTGTTGCTGGTCATGGCCTCCTCAATCATGCGTGATTTGAGTGGTGTCATGTCAACAGCGGCGAGTGATTACGGGGGCAGTGGCTCGCCCCCTCCCCCACCACTTTGGATAAAATATTAAGTTTTTTTCATTTTAGCAGCCTGAAGCTAAAAAAATTGAATTTGCACAAGTCCTGGTGTCTTGTTAGCTAATTGTTTCTTTTAATTCCTTTCATTATTAAGAAAAATACTTAGCGGAAGAAGGGTAGCGAGGGTTTCGCTAAGGTCTAGGACACTGGGGAATGATTCATCCAGTTCCCATGCGCATTCGTCGATCTGGCAGTCGCATTCAGTAAATGTGTGTGTGTGTAATTCTATCTAGTATATGTTATTTTTTAGTGTGTAGTCAAATACTAAGTGATTTTAAAATTATTCTATTTAATCGTAATACAACTGTAATTCACTTTGGGAGTGGCGACCCCTTCGTACTAATAGCCTATATCTGCTTCATTCATTCCATCCCTGACCCGGTCAATGACTTTTTTTTTTTTTTTTTTTTGCTACGGGCTTTACGTCGCACCGACACAGATAGGTCTTATGGCGACGTTGGGAGAGGAAAGGCCTAGGAGTTGGAAGGAAGCGGCCGTGGCCTTAATTAAGGTACAGCCCCAGCATTTGCCTGGTGTGAAAATGGGAAACCACGGAAAACCATCTTCAGGGCTGCCGATAGTGGGATTCGAACCTACTATCTCCCGGATGCAAGCTCACAGCCGCGCGCCTCTACGCGCACGGCCAACTCGCCCGGTGGTCAATGACTGGGAAACAGGTTGTAGATTTTCATTTTCACAACTGTAATTATTGTTCCTTTGTTAAATTTTTTATTGCATGATAATGAATAAAAATCTCAAAAAGATTCTATTACCGCACTTAAGTCGGTTGACTGTGAACCTTTACCTCTCTGCCGAAATTAGGTAATCCATGAGTGAATTTTTGAGAAAATGGATGAAAAATTTGAAATTTTGTTTTGACGTCATAAAATATCTCAGGCCTTCATCTATCGAAATATTGCATCACCAAACTGTAATCGCCATTTTTGAAGTCCCTGCGGCGATTTAAATGTGTCGCGTAGAGAGCACTACGCCCACTTCTTCTGTGCAAGAGTCGGATATAGGCCTACCATAGCAAGAAACGAGGTTCTACCAGTGGAAAGGACCAGAGGAACAAGAAGAGCATCAGGAGAGCAGGAGAAAAAGAAATCTGAGGGACCCATATATGTACCAGAAGGATTTTAGTGTGAGCAGACGTTTAATCGCTGTTTTCTCATACAAAAAATTTTCAGTACCTTCCTATATATAAAATGTCCCTTAAGATGCAGTTTTTGAGATAGGCACTTCAAACATGCTACATTAGTTCACATATGTATGGTGAATTGAAATTGCGGTTGGTTTTCTTCTGGAGAAAAGATACTACTTTTTAAAATTACTTTTTGCTGATATTTAAGAAAAAATTATGAGCGCATCATTTTTTAAATCTAGAGGATTATTTATCATTACACATTAAAACCAAGGGCAATTTTAAAAATTGCGTGTATGATGAACATGTTGAGAAAATATGGAGTCGAGAAAATCAAATTTACAATACGAGGGACTTTTCTCTATGGCAACCCATAAAAATGAAGTAATTTGACTATATCTTTTGAACCAGAAAAGCTACTGAATTGAAAATTTATAAACAGCCTTCTGATATCATATTACATCTTTGGTATACATTTGAAAAATATGGCTTTGATAGTTTAGGACTTTTGAATTTCACTCATGGGTTACCTTAAGGGGGGGAGACGCAGCTTAACACGGGGAAAATAGCCCAAAATTCATTCGATTGTTAAATATGCTACAAACGTTGTTGACAAATGCTGCACATATCCCAGTATTGGCATGCATCAGAGCAATCAGAAGCAACTTCAATAATGTCAAAATTCTAATTATAACAATTTTAAATAAAATGTTCAAAATTTCCCGCCTTTTAAACAATATATCACGGTTTTCTTTATAACTCTATTACTGTTTCACGGATAATTATGAATTTTTCAGGGTTTCCTCCCATAGTGTTGCACTACAATCTGCACCTCAATCAGATCAATAGGATTTAAATTAGATTTTATATAACGTATTTATTTACAAAAATATTTATATTTTCAGGTGCTCGGAATAAAAACTCGACAAAAATATCTAAATCACAGTCTATGTTAGTGATTGAGGTTCATTTTGTAGGTGGAGGTTTGACACACACTTTAAAAAAAGGAAAAGTGCGAAAATTCTTATAAACTTGGAATTTATAAAGGAAACAGTGATATATTGTTAAAAAGGCGGGGAATTTTGAACATTTTATTTTTAAATATTATAATTATTAGAATTTTGTTATTATTGAAGTTTCTTCTGGTTGCCAGGAAGCATACCAATACTGGGATATGTGCAGCAATTGTCAACAACAATTGTAGCATATTTAACAATCCAATAAATATTAACCTCTTTTTTCCTTTGTTAAGCTGGGTCTCGCCCCTAGTCGGTTGACTCTAAAACTTTACTTCTCTGTCAATATTCGCTCAGAGACAACTTACCATTTGCACCTTTTTTTTCTTTTTTCAATTTTGATGTAACCTCCCCCCTGTCTGCTATATGACTCAAAACTGGGTACGTTTTATTGTCTATAAATTGTTGTGTCCCCCTCTCCCTTCCACTTCTAATAGCCAATCGGCACAACTGCATGCCAACATTATTTTGGATAAAATACGTACATTCGCCATAGCAGGGCAACAGCCACTAAAGTGATAACTCATTTACCGAGCGAATGGCTGCGTGTTTACTTACATTCAACTTACATTCGGGAGATAGTGGATCACAACCCGTAACATTTCTTTCGGTGGTTTCCTATTTTCCCACTTCCAGTCCTTTCCTGTCTCATCGTTGCTATAAGACCTATCTGTATCGATGCAACGTAAAGTAAATTGTACGAAAGGCCCAGTCGTTTCGAAATTCTGTCCGGACGTCGAGATTCATTCGTAACGTAGAACATCACGTCCCACGTCTGTGATGTCATATGTCATTTAGCGCACACCGCAGCCATGACACTAAAAGGACATAACACTACATTACTCTGTTACTTTGGAGTTCGTGTGAACATATCCCAGTAACTGGTCTCATCATTGGATTATATACTTTAAAAAATGTGACGAACGAGTACCTGATAACCCCCTATGGGTGGAGGACGCATCCTCTGCCTGTCGTAAGAGGCGACTAAAAGGGGCGACCAAGGGATGATCAAATTAGAACCATGAAACTACTTGTGATTAGTGGGGAACACCAAGGGGCGCTTTTACTTGCGCGTAGTACCACTATGTTGGGTACCAAATAGGTTGTGATTAGTAGCATTATATGAGCGACACCATGGGATGACGCAACCCATGGTTCTGGCTTGCCTATGATTAGTACCCACTATATGAGGAACACCAACGGGATAGTGTGGGTCCCTGTGGTTAGTACACGTATGTGATGAACATCATAGGTTTGCGTTGCCTGTCAATGGCGCCGCAATGGGCGAAACACAGTAGGTCTGTAATACATGTGCGAATTTCATTACCTGTGTGGAATACCGCGAGTCTACGCTACTCTTGATTAGTACCGCAACATGACTTTTTTTTTTTGCTAGGGGCTTTACGTCACACCGACACAGATAGGTCTTATGGCGACGATGGGATAGGAAAGGTCTAGGAGTTGGAAGGAAGCGGCCGTGGCCTTAATTAAGGTACACCCCCAGCATTTGCCTGGTGTGAAAATGGGAAACCACGGAAAACCATCTTCAGGGCTGCCGATAGTGGGATTCGAACCTACTATCTCCCAGATGCAAGCTCACAGCCGCGCGCAACATGACAAATACCATGGTTCTACTTTTCTCGCGATAAATACCATTATGAGGGGCCGATGACCTGGATTTTGGACCCGTTTCGACAACAAGCATAATCGATTCAGCATCGTGCTATAGAAGCAGTCCCCTGGTGCCAGCTTCTGTGTATGTGAGGCACTGTGGGTCGAATTCACTGATCGTTTTACATTCACACCCATCCATCCATTCATTCTTCATCCTCACACTTTGGATTCTGGTCAGAGGAGGATTTTGGACTTTTAAATTGTCATCTCATTTCGTACCATTAGAGGCCGATGTTAGGCCCCTTTAAACAACAAAGATCATCATCATCATCATCATCATCATCAGTATCTGGGTAATACCATCACTTCACAACTCGTCATCCACATTCTCCAGCACATACACCTTTTAAAGGATTCCAAGTGGGACACTGACGAAGACTTTAGATCTCATTCTGATACTTCAGCAACTTTGTTAGTTTTGGCAACAATCCTAATACTGCGAGTTGTGACTGAGAAACTATACCTGTAGCAGTAAATATCCTTATGTCACCTTCCTTCTTTATTTACATCACAAGTCACTAGGTAATTACTTCCTATTTCTCTGCCTGAAGGAAGTCAGCATAAAGACATTGCAGCTATCCAGAAATGTGCTACGCATAAGGTGAAAATCATGCTATAAGCATACACACATCATCAATATAGACCGCTGTGCCTTTCACCGTTCAGTCTGTAAGCCTCTGTGAATTTACTAAACGTCGCCACAATCCTCTCTTTGCAACTAGTGCTGTGGTCTCATTTAGTTCTATACCTCTTATCTTTAAATCGTTAGAAACTGAGTCTAACCATCATTGTCTTGGTCTCCCTCTATTTCTCTTACCTTCCATAACAGAGTCCATTATTCTCCTAGGTAGCCTATCCTCCTCCATTCGCCTCACATGACCCCACCGCCGAAGCCGGTTTATGCGTACAGCCTCATCCATCGAGTTCATTCCTAACTTAGCCTTTATCTCCTCATTCTGAGAACCCTCCTGCCATTGTTCTCACCTGTTTGTACCAGCAATCATTCTTGCTACTTTCATGTCTGTTACTTCTAACTTATGAATAAGATATCCTGAGTCCACCCAGCTTTCGCTCCCGTAAAGCAAAGTTGGTCTGAAAACAGACCGATGTAAAGATAGTTTCGTCCGAGAGCTGACTTCCTTCTTACAGAATACTGTTGATTGCAACTGCGAATTCACAGCATTAGCTTTACTGCACCTTGATTCAATCTCACTTACTATATTACCATCCTGGGAGGGCACACAACCTAAATACTTGAAACTATCTACCTGTTCCAGCTTTGTATCACCAATCTGACATTCATTTCTGTTGAATTTCTTACCTACTGACATCAATTTAGTCTTCGAAAGGCTAATTTTTCATTCCATACTCATCCCACCTATTTTCAGGGTGTAAGATACTGGACTGCAGGCTTTCGGCACAATCTGCCATTAAGACCTAGTCGTCAGCATAGGCCAGACTGCTTACTAAATTTCCACATACCTGAATCCCTCCCTGCCACTTTATACCTTTCAGCAGATGATTCATGTAAACTATGAACAACAAGGGTGAAATATTACAGCCTTGTCTAACCCCTGTAAGTACCCTGAACCAAGAACTCATTCTACCATCAATTCTCACTGCTATAAGCAGCCTTTACAAAAACCATCAGGGACACTGATAGTGGTTTATCGATTTCAGAGGGAGCAAGAGTCATTAGTCGTCAAGATTCTCACAGTGTTAGTGTTCGAACTTGAATAACAGGCTGTATAACTATAATTTTGGACATAATAAGGAGTTTTCAGCGACTCTACTATCACAGGTCCAGTCTCAGCATTTACATGATTTGCAGATAGTGAATCTCTAAAAACCATCCTCATTGTGAGGGTACAACTCACCGTGTCCTGAATACGTGCCTACAGCTAAACGATGCCTAGTATAAGAAGAGGAACGTTAGTTTCTGAACTCAGATTTGTTCCAAACATCTCTCTAAATCCAAACCTATATGCAGTCTTGAAGTCTGGTCTCCCTCGTATTTTCACACTTCTTTCCTTTAGGACGAGGAACACAAGGGCAGTGTTGCCAACTTATATTTTCAAGATCCGCTAAATACTATTAAAAATCCGCTAAAATTCCGCCAAGAAATCCGATCTCAAATAATGAGCAATCAAAATGAGCAATAATATTAACAACAACAACAATAATAATAATAATAATAATAAAAATAATAATAACAAAAGTAAATGTCTACACTCACCTGATCTGTGAGTTTCACTGGGATTAACCCCCTGCCTGCAAGCCGGCGAGCTAAAACTTGTAGACGTTTTACTGCCGGGTGCAAACTAGGTGAATTCCCTACCTCAAGGGCCACACGTAGAACAGGCCAGTTCATTGAAAGGTCTTCCTTCATAGCGTAAATATATATGCTATTCTCTCACAGTTTCAGTATCTGTCGTCATTCGTTAACTAAGAGATGCCCACCATCATAGGAGGGTCTGCCCTACAAGGGCTGCACTCGGCTAGAAATAGCCGCACGAAATTAAATTAAATTAACTAAGGGATAAGTACCCATTCCCCACGCATGGCATTTATGTTACCACGATCTCATAACATCGAATACAACTAACATGTTTTCCTCACGTGACTGCTAGCTGCTGACAAGAAATACGGAATAGCTCGGAGACAGACTGGAGTACAAATTTGAGAAAAAAAAACGTGAAATGGATTAAACGCTAAATTCTGCTATAATAAATGTAGAATTCCGCCAAAAAATCCGCTGTCCGCTAAATGATACATTTCTCCGCCGATAGTCTTCTAATTCCGCCAAATTTAGTGGAAAATCCGCTAAGTTGGCAACACTGCACAAGGGAAATAATAATAAAGAAATACTTTCATATACGAAAATCAATTTCATGTTTTTATTGCATTTCATATCACATTGAGATCATTTATGGTCAATATACACCGTTTCTTCTGTCTGAGATCCATAAAGTAGCAAAAATAGTGTTGTGTCATAATATTTATAATTCATGTGTCACAGCAGAGTTAGTTCATACAGGCACTTGATGGTGCGTCAGTTATGAAATTCACGAGGGTATAACAACACAGTCAGAGACAATATCTTCATAAATAAGAATGTGTGTAGCTTCAGTCTCACTACATTTAGCTATAGAAATGTCAACAGAAAATTTAACAATGTTTAGGACATTTAAAAAGAAAATAATTATTTGTCAAAATTAGAGAATAGCATACAGTAAGAATGAACGTCCGCCAAAAACTCTGACTTCGTTTTTAACACGCGTGGACAATAATAATAATAATAATAATAATAATAATAATAATAATAATAATAATAATAATAATAATAATAATAATAATAATAAATAATAATAATAATAATAATAATAATAATAATAATAATAATAATAATAATAAATAATAATAATAATAATAATAATAATAATAATAATAATAATAATAATAATAATAATAATAATGATAATAATAATAATAATAATGATAATAATAATAATAATAATAATAATAAATAATAATAATAATAATAATAATAATAATAATAATGATAATAATAATAATAATAATAATAATAATAATAATAATGATAATAATAATAATAAATAATAATAATAATTAATAATAATAATAATAATAATAATAATAATAATAAATAATAATAATAATAATAATAATAATAATAATAATAATAAATAATAATAATAATAATAATAATAATAATAATAATAATAATAATAATGATGATGATAATAATAATAATAATAATAATAATAATAATAATAATAATAATAATAAATAATAATAATAATAATAATAATAATAATAATGATAATAATAATAATAATAAATAATAATAATAATAATAATAATAATAAATAATAATAATAATAATAATAATAATAATAATAATAATAATAATAATAATAATAATAATAATAATAATCGCACAGACTCTGCAGGCCACCGCGTACAGAAAGCTAAAATAAGCTACGCTGTGCTAAGTAATGCCAAGCTATGTTGTGCTATGTCACGAATAAAAATATAAACTGAACTGCGCTAGGCAGTCGTTCAAAGGTGGCGAATTAATTTAGGAAGAGGCTTTTTTATTGACTTCTGTCGTGGAAGATGAAGAAAGAGAAAGAAACAGAAAGAAAAGAAGATTATGTATACGTAAAATTCGAAGGAGAATGAGGTAAGGTAAGGTAAGGTAAGGGTTATTCTGCCCGAAGGCAGGTCCAAACCTCCGCAGAGCTGTTCGTGAGCCGGAGTTTACGTGTGGTAGGGTGGCCAGTTCCTTTCGGCTCCTCCATTTCCTTACCCCCCCCTCCCACCAACAGCGCGTGGCAACCCATCCAACTCCTGACCACGCCCAATGTTGCTAAACTTCGGAGATCTCACGAGATCCGGTGTTTCAACACGGCTACGGCCGTTGGCAAGGAGAGAAAATCATGGTGAATTCCATCATTTGATTCAAGCAATGCATGGAAGTGATGATGAATTAAAATTTATTTCCATCTAAATCCAGAATAGTTTCATCCTCTTATTACTAAGGATGATGTTAAGAAGAATAATGAATACGAAGTACCGTAATTATAGAATGTATGGTAAAAATGTGTGTAAAGGCAATAAATGATACGAAAAATAAATGTCCAGAGTTTCATCTATTTCTTTCCAACAGTTGTCTTTTATGGTTATCTTTAATAATTTGACAGACAAGTGTAATTTTGTATATCTTCAATCTTTCTTTGTTCCTTTCGTCTGCCTTCCTTGATATTTAACAAACACATAAACAATTTAGCAATATAATAGCCACACACTATGCTAAAAGCCGCGCATGGCCAAAGCCAACTACAGCAATAAAAATCGCCTAGCTTGGCATGGCTTTGGTTAGCGTAGGAGTATGTGTATGCCATTCCATGTAACTTCATTGGAGCGACCTTTCTTCGTTCGGTTGCGTAGCATAGCTTAGTGGCCTTTGGACTTCCCATATGTCAAATTCAAGGTCATCTATGTTAAGGTAAGAGAACAAAGTATTTTCCGTAAAAATAGATTCGTTTGTAGGTCTTTACAGACTGATGAATGAATTGCTATTTGACTGAAGCTACACACAAACATTATCACAAATTTGTATCAAAAAGGTTTAGACATCTTAAACAAACTTGCTGCTGTTATTAGTTTAAGAAACAAAGTTAGGACATTTCTTGTGTAATTTTTACAAAACTAGATCATTTGGCAAATATTAACAGAATTATTTGTGAGCAAAAATAATTTTACAGCACATTCAGACATTGAAAATCTACATCATAATATGGGATTTATTTCTTAGTTCTCTACATTTTTTACGTAAGAAAATATTTAATATTTTGTCATTTTTTTGTAAGGGCACACCGTGAGTTAGGCACTTGATAATACTGAAAAATAACACTTTCCCTAATACTGTATGCAAGTGAAATATTTGAATATCATCTTTTGATAAACAGTTTGATTAATAAAGGGCGACAGTAAATATTTGGTCCTATCTTAAAAATGTTTAAACTTCTGACCATACTTTTATTTTAAAATTTGCATCACAAACATAAGTTATTTTTAATTCATTAAGTGTAATTGATATCAGAAGCGAAATATTTCACATGCAAATTACCACAATGTTTTGCAAACACTTAAGTAGATATCCAGAGTATTTTGAAAATATATTGCATAATTTGATCACATTAATAATAGACTCTTTAAGAGATTATCAATGTGATCATAACTTGTAAGCTTTGAAAGGTTCTACAAACTCGGTATCTGAATAATTCTGATCAAATTAATTAATTACTTATGGTAATACATTTCTTAGAGTGTTTAATATTTGGGTAATTTTAATTAAAGTTACGTTTGTTTGCAGTTGAGAAAGATTTGTTAGGTTTGTTAGGCTTACAATATGAACGCATTGCTGGTTTTTAAATCCTTTCAGTTCACAACAAGAGCAGGGAACGTAAAACGAAACATTAATCACCCAAAGAAAATATACATTTAATTTCAATTTCAAACCTTTGTTCATAGTTCGATCTTCTCATTTACATGCAATATTCAGCATAAACATTTACTCTGCGGAAAGCTTGTTCATGGATATGTTAAAGGTATATCGCTTTTTGTGGCATTCGTTGTTTACCTGCAAAGGAGCAGCATTCGTGTGCTACGGTCGTTTACTGGCAAATTAGATGAAGTCTGCATTTCAGAAGATTATACAGTAACAGTTAACCTGGACGAGATTCGTGTTCGACACTGGTTTATTCTAGCTCATTACATGTGCAAGAACAAGAGGTCTAGAAACAGGAATTATTAAAAAACTGAGTTAAGTAAACACAGAAACAAATAATGTCGAAGTGATTCCGAAAATTTGTGAGGAAGAATCACTTATGTCCCTCTTTCATCAGTGTCATAACATGGGATCAAAATCTGATGAACAAATTTTCAAAACTGAATATTGAAGTTTTTAGTTTTATAAGAGTCTAAGTACCAAAATCCAGATTTTACAGCTAATATTTTAAAATGGGCCTATATACACTTTGCAGTAATTTTTGGAAGGGTCTGTGGACCAGCGAAAGCTTGTGCCAACGCTCATTCCTATATTCACATGTTATAGATGACTTCGTGTGTGGCGTGTCCCATGTAAAATCGCAAAATACCCTGCGATGAAGAATGCTTTGAAGAAGAAGAAAGAGGTGGCTCACAGGAAAAAATTCGGGAGTATGGAAAAAAGATTTTTATGCATTTTATTGTATTTAAAAATCCCTTTTCATGTTCTTTGCCCTGATTTTCAAAGTTGTCATTTTGTTGTGTATTTTAAGTTGGCACATAGCCCCTTAATCTCATTACTATGTTCAAAAATCGAATAAACAAATGACTTTATTTGTTAAAGGAATATCATATGGATGATTTTCATATGGATGTTTCCTAACATTAGGAACATGATGCGAAAATAAGTGTCTAGACTTGATCTTTAAATGTTTTTCTTTGTTATTCGCAAAATTAGCATTTGGCAGTTAAGAGTCTTATGAAAGTAAAAGCTTCAGTTCTGTAAGGGAATGATTAAAAGGAACTAATTCATAACGCGCAAATATTGATACCAAAATAAAACAAACAGAATATTCTTCAAATAAATTCACACGGTTTGTCAAAAGAACGTTTGTGAATTTCTGCTTCTAGATCACTAACTTTACCTTTGTTTCGGAATCTCCTTCGGTTACTGAAGACGCCCATCGTCAGCTGTGGGTGTTGTCTTAAAATACACAAACTTTGTACCAGTTCCTATTTAAATCTCTCTTTCACTATACTGTTAAGCATATCTCTATTATAAAAATAAATAAATTAAGTTTGGACTAGCATTGACAGGCTACTATGAGGGGACCGAACAGAAATATTCAACCAAAATTAGTTTGCTTTCAAAATTTGTAGATTGAACGCAAGTTTCGTAGTACGAAGGAAGTCCGTATATGCGCTAAACGTTAGCACAAACACATCAAAATTTGCATTCAACAAAGTATGTAATGAATAAAGCTTTGTGTTGATGTTTTCTCCAACTTGCTAAAGGTAGACAGAAGCTGGAGATTAACACCTATTCACAAAGACTCTTTGTTTCATTATGTGTTTCCTTTGTGCCTTTATTTCCAGAATATGAATGGAATTGTAAGCGGTATTTCTGTTCGCTTCCCCCAAATGAGTCTTTGTGTTCTCTTTCTAGTAAGCCACCTCGGCGCCCCATGGACGATACGGCTTCATCTGCGACGAGCTCCCAGAGTTGTAATTCTGGTTAAGATGGTGGTGGCCTGCGCCTGGGAACGAGTTCAGGTTCATGTGGTACTGGTGGGGCGAGTAACCCCCAGCACTGGCTCCAGGCGCTGCCCCTAACGAACTAGTTGACCCGCTTGTCGCAGGTGTCAGTTGTGTTAACGTCGTGTGAGGTGACTGTAACCTTGACGACGCCGTGGTGGACGCCGTGCTGGTGGCAGAAGGCTGCGAGCAGGGTTGGGAGGACGCGATGTCGAACGGAGGCATTGTCGGCAAGGGGTGTGGGTTCAACGTGTTGTCGTGGTGGTGATGGTGATGAGGGTGTTGCGGCGCGGTCGGTACCGGGGGTGGCGGAGGAGGAATCATCTGGCCACCAGGGGAGGAGGTACCTCCACTGCCGTACCCCCAAGGGGCCGTCGCGGCCTGCTTAGCGGCCAACTCTCGCTGGGCCGCGAAACACTGCAGGTGCGACATCAGCCGGAGTCTCAGCGGGTCCTGGATGTCCATACCCTCCACAGTCACCAGATAGCGCGCCACCTCCGCAGCACACTCGCGGAAACCGATGTTGTGGTAGTCCATGGCGAACTTGTGGGGATCGTAGGCTAGGGCATCCATACCTGAGACACACAAAACACACCATTATATTAATTTATATCCTGTACGATACGCTCTGGCACCGAACTCAGTGCCTCTGCCAGATAGTCCTTCATCTCGTGATCCAAAAGTAGGGGGTTGGTTCCCAATTGAAGTCGAAGGCATCTGCGAGAGTTTAAATGATAAGGTTAGGGGCACATATTTCGTCCCCTTAGCAGATTTGGACTTGTAGAAATTCAGAAATATTATGGACAAGGCTAGAAATTGGTATGTATATTACTGAACATATTCTCCACCTACAGACAAGTTACAATGACACTCTTATAACGTAAAAACGAAACTACCAAAAATGTGTTCGCAATTTCGTCCCCCACCAAATTTATGAGAGTTGCAATTAATTTTAATATATTTTCCCCCAAAACACTTTCCCTATAATGAATTTCTTGAAGGCCATTTATGAAAAAGGTTTTTGGTATTCTTTTTAACATAGTCTTTCAGTGTTGCTCGTGGGATGTTAAAAGTCTTACTTCTGCGTTTATAACCTACTAGAAAATATAACTCCGTTGAAGTGTAGAGCAGTTAGGTACGTATATTATAGATATAGCATATAATAATTTTATCGTAATAGTTCTATTAGTCTGCACGTTTTCTTTGCTTTTCTTTCGAGAGTCAATATTAATATTCATTTCAGGAGTAGGCCATATGGAGGGACTGAGGATAACTACTGTGCTGACCTCTTTGGGCCGGGTGCCATGTTTCCTCGATAGCATGTCCGAGAAGTTCCATTTCTTACAATAATATTTCTAACACACTTTTCAGGCAATTCTTTTTTTCTGTTCAGCTTCTAAATCACTCACAAATACTTGTATTAAATTTTTATTCATCATATTTCCGGACAGGTTATTCTTTATTTGTGCTTTTAGTGCACGTTTTCAATTATAGTATAATCATTTTTGTAAACTGCATGTATCGAAAATTAAGATTAAAATAATCAATACCATCTCCTGGCTCTATGATTTTCGAAATTATGGGAGGTGTGTATTATCTTATCTTAAATCTCTCGTTAACACTATGGTTGTGAGCTTTTCAATAACCCATCAGTGTAAATACATTTAGCCTTCTTTATTTGCTTGAATACTAAAAAATACTGCATTTAAGAACAGTGATGATAAATTTTATTTAGCGAAGATCATACGGATATAAAAAATTATCCATACATAGATTTTATTACCATCCATTGATACCAACATTTTACAATTGAAACTCTTCACATCAACTGAACATGCGTCATTTTGTCGATTCACCGCACGTTTCTTCTTTCTTGTCAGATAGTGGGTAGAACTTCTCCACCATGCCTCCTTGACCTAACGCAGGAAGCTTTCGTAGAGGTGATGGCTCCTCCCCGCCATCACCCGTGGCGACCATCCAGTAAGTCGATGCGCTTTGTCGCCCCCGGAATCCTTTCGGACGCGCACCTCATCCCGCGTATTTGTTAATATCTCCGAAGTTTCAGTCGTTTCCGACACTCGGGACTGAATCCCCAAACAGAGAAAACCCCTGTTCTGAGGAGCAGTACCTCGTGTCGAGTTCGACTGTCACCCCGACGATATTAACAAGTACAGTGGGGTAGTACCAACTGCGATCGCAGCAGGCTTCCCCGTAGTGATGGCCCCTCCCCGCCATCACCCGTGGCAACCATCCAGAGAGTCAGCACGCTTGATCGCCCCCGGAATCCTTACGGACGCGTGCTGGGTGTACGGGGAATAGCGACAACTTTTCTTATCCTTCTTATATGAACTGAATGCGGACTGCACAGTAAGCGACCTGTTCAATAATAGTATGTTTCTGTCGTGTCTTATTGTTGACTGCGCACCGAATGTGTTGCGATTATGGAGCAGAATGAAGGCTTCTCCCAATTCCATTATATCCTACCAGAACTTAAAATTATAGGTATATTACACTAAGGAATAAGGTCGTAAGAAAATAGAACTCAGTTTCTCTCGTATATTATATTGTTTCCTTCCGGAAGATTGTTGAACTGGGCTGTGAAACTTCTGCCCTCGCATTCCGTTCTGGACACTTTTCCCTTTAAGGATATCAAATACTGTAGTAATGTTTCTACCTCAGTCCTGGAGATGGTGCAGCACGCTCAATGATCAGTGATTACTATGTGTCGCATGTATGAGAAGCTGCCACTAACGTTTTTGTGACAATAATGAGATTATACGTTTCCTTAGAAACAAATCCGACATGTCAAGCTTCCAAAAACTAAACCGTAATATCATTTCCAGTTATCCAGAGAACTTCCTTCGTGATATACAGGCCGTATCGAGGCTTTCATCCACCCAAGAGTCCACATGCATGTCCCATAAATTCTAAATACTACCTTACATTGCTATATAAAATCTTCCCCCACGAGCTACATCTCACACTAATATAACAGTTAACCTTTTTTTAACTCTCCATCACATACTTTCACAATTTCTGTGAAGCCTATACAGGAACATGAAACCCCCAGGGCTCTTAACTTGGAAGCGTGGGTTGGCGAGCAGGGGGCCTTTTGATATATTACACAACTCTAAATCACAAAATAAATCTAGTGCTTTTTCTAAATCTGGGGTATACAGATTCAAATGTAACAACTGCAGCTCCTCGTACATCAGTCAAACTGGACGCAACTTTAATATCAGATACTCCGTACATATCAACGCCATTAAATACAACAGATTCTCTGTTATAGGACAACACATACGAGACTCCAAACATAATTTCACCAATATTGAAAAAGACATAAAATACTTAAAATCATTAACAAACGCCCCCTTCTAAACACTACTGAAAATCGTTTTATTCACCTTGACCAATACTTCAACCCTAATTTCAATTTAAACGACATATCTGAAAAAAAATTCCGGAGTATCACTATTCATCTCAGCCACCCTGAAAATGATGAATTCGGCTCTATTTTCTATTCTTCTTCTTCTTATTATTATTATTACTCACTCCTCGCTCCCGCCCCGAAGGGGACTGAAATTGGACTTTAAAATCCGGAGTGTCACTATTTATCTCAGCGATCACGAAAACTGTGAATTCAACACTATTTTCTATTATTTTTTTAACTCGTCCCCCAAGGCCCCCCTTTAAGGGTGCTTGTGGTGTCTTTCCCCCATGAGTTGTTTTTCCTGATACTAAGTCATAAGTGTACCAAGTTTTGTTGAAATCGCTCGAGTGGTATAGGAGATGCAATACATACCTACATACTCACCTATAGATTACATAGACTCGCCTTTGCTCGTTGGGAACCCCCAGTTCCTCTTCGTTAGGAAGGGGGTGATAACTCTTGTCATTCCATTGTTGATATTCTATATTTTTAAACGTTTCTTGAATATTTTACACGTCTAATACACAGTTACATTCTTCAAAATGGGCAGACCTATCAATGTTGGTACTATGACATGAAAGTACATCTCGATCACGGCATGTTGGATTGCTATTTCAAAATAATAGGCATAAGAATGCACCTCCTATCAAGGAAGGTACTTCGTAAGTCAATGCGGCGTGTTTTCATCCTCCTATATACAGCAAATATTATCCTCATCACGACGTGCAGGTCGCCTACGGGAGTCAAATCACAAGACCTGCACCTGGCGAGCCGAACATGTCCTCGGGCACTCCTGGCACTAAAAACCATACGCCATTTCATTTAGCGGACTATCATGGTATAGCGTAAGCTGCTGTCGCCTAGCGACAATCTTTCCATCAAGTCGATCCAATCTTGGTGCGGCTTTGCAATTTAATAAAATTACATAAAATTACTCATAATAATACAACTACTTTACCGATTTCGTTCAAACCACTTCATAATCCCTTTCAGATGAAATAAGAACAAATTGTGAAAATTTCAGCAAAATCGGTCCAGTAGTTTTTGAGTCTATTAACGTCAAATACAGTATACCAACATCCAATTATTTATATATATATCATCTTGACCCTAACTGCCTAGATCACTGTGGATCAGTGGTAGAGTGTCGGCCTCCGGATCCCAAGATAGTGAGTTCAAACCCGGCAGAGGTAGTCGGATTTTTGAAGGGCGGGAAAAGTCCATTCAACGCTTCATGTTGTACGATATCGGCAAGTAAAAGTTCTCTGGTGACACATTTGGTGTTTACCTGATAAAATTAATTAAATATCAGCCATAGACGCCCAAGAGAGTTTTGTTTTACTCGATCTGCCATCTAGTAGGCGTAGAGTAAAACAGAACGTCGAAACTCAGGAGCAGACAGTCAGATGGCGTCAAATAGAAATGTCTGCACACGGTAGATGAGGCCATACTATTATTATTGTTGTCTAATAGCCTTTTTCATAGCCTCCTTATTCCACTGCTTGAAAAATAATAATTTTATAAATCATCATCATCATCATCACCATCATCATCTGTTTACCCTCCAGGTTCGGTTTTTCCCTCGGACTTAGCGAGGGATCCCACCTCTACCGCCTCAAGGGCAGTGTCCTGGAGCTTCAGACTCTTGGTCGGGGGATACAACTGGGGAGAATGACCAGTACCACGCCCAGGCGGCCTCACCTGCTATGCTGAACAGGGGCCTTGTGGAGGGATGGGAAGATTGGAAGGGATAGGCAAGGAAGAGGGAAGGAAGCGGCCGTGGGCTTAAGTTAGGTACCATCCCGGCATTCGCCTGGAGGAGAAGTGGGAAACCACGGAAAACCACTTCCAGGATGGCTGAGGTGGGAATCGAACCCACCTCTACTCAGTTGACCTCCCGAGGCTGAGTGGACCCCGTTCCAGCCCTCATACCACTTTTCAAATTTCGTGGCAGAGCCGGGAAGCGAACCCGGGCCTCCGAGGGTGGCAGCTAATCACACTAACCACTACACCACAGAGACTGTGGATTTTTAAGATAATTAATAGTAATCATATTATTATTATTATTATTATTATTATTATTATTATTATTATTATTATTATTATTAAGCAAAGCAAAGTCATCTCCGTACAGGCCATGAAGGCCGTTGGAGGGGTGGAAGGTAAAGGCCTCCACAATCCGTAACCTCGGTACTTGACGGTAGAGTGGTTATCTCTACGCCCGGCCACCTTTGCCCTCAGGAATTAACCTGGTACTCATTTTTGGTGTAGGCTGAGTGATCCTCAGGGCCATGTGTACCTACGGAAGTGGAAAACCCACGTCCTCCCGGCCGAACCGAGCACGTCCTTATCGCCTCGGCCAGGCAGCCCCTATTCTTCTTCTTCTTCTTCTTCTTCTTCTTCTTAATATTATTATTCGTAAACTAGGTTTAACGTGACGTTAGACGTGCTACTTGTATACTTCAGCATGACTTGTGTGTCTTCTAGCAGCTGTTAGTGAATGGAACACGGTCATTTTCGTATGTAACTGTCCTACATTGCCAGATGGAGCTAATAAAGAACGGCTTTGTGTTCACCGCGAAATCAACGTACTTGCTGCTTTACTCATCTTCAGGACTACGATTTAGGTGACATGCCATCTTTTAGTTGGTTTCCAACAGACATTGCTAACTTGCACAGAAATCCTGATCATAGTTCCTACATTGTAGAAATGCTAGTTTATTATTGTATTTTTAGATCATTTTCTAAAATTGCACCTCTTTATGTGGTCATTTATTAGACTACTTTTTACTTTTTAAAGTCATTTTCAAATTTCGTGGCAGAGCCGGGAATCGAACCCGGGCCTCCGGGGGTGGCAGTTAATCACACTAACCACTACACCACAGAGGCGTACCGATTATTTTATTATGTTTGAGGATTTTGAAGCATTTACAGCGTGTGGTAAGGATATGATCACAACTTTACGTGAGGAGGAATACGGAGATTTGAGAATCTTCACAACACTTTGTCAATTTGGGGACTAAATAAACTTTGTTCACCACTTCTTGGAAATGTCCACAACAGTCGAGATTTTCTTCTGAACACACGGAGCAGGAGAGGCTTAGGAATGGGAAGGAAGCGGCCGTGGCCTTGATTAAGGTACAGCCCAAGCATTTGCCTGGTGTGAAAATGGGAAACCACGGAAAACCATCTTCAGGGCTGTCGACAGTGGAGTTCGAACTCACTATCTTCCGGATGCGAGCTCAGAGCTCCGCGTTCCTAACCACACGGCCAACTCGCCCGGTAAAAATTGATTCATGACGCATCCGAATATTCTATGCAATACAACTGAATGATATTCGAAACTCATTCGTTTTCTTCTTCTTCTTTATCTGTTTACCCTCCAGGGTCGGTTTTTCCCTCGGACTCAGAGAGGGATCCCACCTCTACCGCCTCAAGGGCAGTGTCCTGGAGCGTGAGACATTGGGTCGGCGGATACAACTGGGGAGGATGACCAGTATGTCGCCCAGGCGGCTTCACCTGCTGACGGGGTATGGAAGGACTGGAAGTGATAGACAAGGAAGCGACCGTGGCCGTAAGTTAGGTACCATCCCGGCATTTGCCTGGAGGAGAAGTGGGAAACCACGGAAAACCACTTCCACGATGGCTGAGGTGGGAATCGAACCCACCTCTACTCATTTGACCTCCCTAGGCTGAGTGGACCCCGTTTCAGCCCTCGTACCACTTTTCAAATTTCGTGGCAGAGCCGGGAATCGAACCCGGACCTCCGGGGGTGGCAGTTAATCACACTAACCACTACACCACAGAGGCGGACCGATTATTTTATTCGACTATTTAAATAATAGGATGGAGGTTATTCGAATATTTGAAGTATTCGGTTATCCCATGACTACACGTAGCGTCAGGCGCGCCACTGGTCACGGTGACTTGTTTAACACATCCTTCTGCTTGAAAATACCAACATTGGTCATTCAACGACCCTGTCAAGACAATCGATACATCTATATGATGTGTTTATGTGCCTGGAGGGCCAGTGGCCATTTAAAAATTGGAATGCCAGTCGCTGTCCAGCAGACAGCTGTACGCCCGGAGCACATACACCCTGGGTCCCCAGAGGCTCTACGGTTCCCACGGCTAGCCAGCTTGATCTCTGCTAGACCTCTCAAAGACTCGAGCAGCAAAACGAGTTCTTTGCCTGCAGCAAACTCCCTTGCTCCCGCGTTCATCAGCCAGCGATCTGTATTGGCAGTGTGTGCGCAACCCGGACCTCGCTTCTGCAATCTACATTTACCACGCAATTTCGATACATCAGAGGAATACTATGTCAATTTAATCAGATAATGTGTTTCCGTAGTTTAGGATTATTATTATTTATTTCTTAATCTATTTATCCTCTAGGGCCGAAAACCGAAAAGCAAGGGATCCTACCTCTACCACCTCAAGGACAGTATCCTGAAGCATGAAACTTTGGGTCGGTAGATCAACTGTGAAGGAGGACCAGTACCTGTCCCAGGCGGCCTCACCTGCTTGGCTGAACAGGGGCCTTATGGGGGAATAGGAAGATTGGAAGAGATGGGCAGGGAAGAGGAAAGGAAGCGACCTTGGCCTTAAGTGAGGTACCATCCCGGCATTTGCCTGGAGGAGAAGTGGGGAAACCACGGAAAACCACTTCGAGGATGGTTGAGATGGGAGTCGAACCCTTCTCTACTCAGTTGACCTCCCGGGACTGAGTAGAGCCCGTTCCAGACCTCGTGCCACTTTTCAAATTTTCGTGGCAGAGTCGGGAATCGAACCCAGCCTCCTGCGGTGCCAGCTAATCACACCAACCACTACATCACAGAGGCGGATAAATATTCTACTTATTATTTATCTTTATTTATTTATTTCTTTCTTACTCCGTTTACCCTCCAGGGTTGTTTCTTCCTTCGGACTCAGCGAGGGATCTCACCTCTACCGCCTCAAGGGTAGTGCCCTGGAGCGTAAGACTTTGGATCTGGGATACAACTGCAGAGGAGGACAAGTACCTTGCCTAGGCGGCCTCACCTGCTGTGCTGAACAGGGGCCTTGTGGGGGATGGGAAGATCGGAAGGCATAGAGAAGGAAGAGGAAAGGAAGCGGCTGTGGCCTTAAGTTAGGTATCATCCCCACATTTGCCTGGAGCAGAAAATGGCCCACGGAAAACCACTTCGAGGATGACTGAGGTGGGAATCGAACCCACCTATACTCAGTTGACCTTCCGGGGCTGAGTGGACTCCGTTCCAGCCCTCCTACCACTTTTCAAATTTTCGTTGCAGTGCCGAGAATTGAACCCGGGCCTTCGGGGGTGGCGACATGAGTCTAACGTATTTGAGCACCTTTAATTACCACCGGACTGAGCGAAACTGCCAAATTAGGGTTAGAAGGGCAGCGCCTCAACCGTCTGAGCCAATCACTCCAGTTTATCATCCCATCAACTTGGTGAAACTTGACTTTTTATCCCAGATACCATATACTATTAGGCCTAACCGCAGCCCATTCAAAATATTGTCTAGGTCCCCTGTCCCCTAGTGGTTTATTCCGGTGGAAATAATACGTTTTTCAATGGGATGCTCTGTTAATTGCAATCTTCTTATCTGCACTACAGTACTGTAATTAGAGTTGAATTAACATCACGTGTAGAAACCTTCGAAACAGAATTGTCGTGCGTGCCAAAAGAACGCTGAAACAGTATTACAATTGGAAAGAAAAACCGCTCCCTAAATTCATCACCTGACTCGGCTCTGGCTGGAGTCAGATTAAGTGGATCCTTATTAAGAAAAAAAAAGGAGGAAAGAACTAGTTGAAGAGAGCGTGTTCCCACGGGTCGGCGCGTGCTGATCCGCATGGCGGAGCTGCGGTTAGGTCGACCACTGTCCTGGCTCGACTTCCTTTTTTCATCCGCCGAGACTCAATGGCTGATCGAATCGAGAAGAGAGCGTTTACAACTGTCCTGCAGTCAGGCACTATTTTATGACTGAGCAAACAGTAAATATGTTGACACTCTTATCTCTCTGCCGCCCGGCTCCATTGCTTAGTGGTTAGCAGTCCTCGGTTCGATTACCAGCCGACACGGCGATTATGAAAATTAATTGGTTAATTCCGAGGCCTTGGGGACTGGGTGTGTATATAGTTCTCAGCTTTAGAATTCATCACAGTTAGGGCTTCATTCCATTAACTACTTTTACGGTTTTCGGAGACGCAAAGGTGCCGGAATTTAGTCCCGAAGAAATTCTTTTACGTGCCAATAAATCTACCGTCACGAGGCGGAAGTATTTGAGCACCTTCAAATACCGCCGGACTGAGCCAGAAGCGAACCTGCCAAGCTGGAGTCAGAAGACCAGCGCCTGGACCGTCTGAGCCATTCAGCCCCGCATTATTATTATTATCATTATTATTATTATTATTATTTGTTCGTATCGGCCTACTAAAAACCAGGTTATTTCAGCTGTCTTCACTGGCCCCAGTGTTCCTTCATTTGTTGCCGGTGTTAGTTCCTTTCCTCCGTCCACGCTTTTCCCGTCTACACCTTTGGCCCTTCATGAAAGCCCTGGTGGTTTTTTAGTTTCTCAGCACATTTATGAAGGGTTCACACTGTCGTTGGAGAAGACATAATGTATGAAATGACTATCTGTGAATATTATGGGGAATAGAACGACGAGAAATAACTCCTGAAACCATCAATAATGGCGAGAAAAATTGATGAGAGTACAAATCTCTGCAGTCTTGCCAACTATGTTAATGAGCATCAGTAACGTTCTTAAAAAGAATTAGAGTGTCAATCGAGGTTGTCCTCACTGTCAAAAGGACGCATCTTATTTAGCTAGCACGTCTCTTTAGTGACAGCACATTTTGGAGTTGTTGAGGATGCAACCAACCTTCGACATGAGAGCTCGACATAGCACAACAACCCAACACAGGGAAAGGTATTACCGAATTCACCCCGAACCTGTTAAAACTGGATGTTGAAATCACTGTTTTACAAATTCCTAAATGGCGCCTGTCTACAGGAGCGGCATTCCCTACAACCTTTCACGTGGTAAATCGCTATAACCTCATACTTTTTCAGAGGTGACAATCAGCACGATATCTTCGTCAAACAATAAAATTGCTCGGTGTTCTTCTAGAGAACAAAGTGATTGTTGGAGTTTCTGGAAGAATAAGGGTTACCGGGCGAGTTTGTCGTGCGGTTAGGGGTGCGCAGCTGTGAGCTTGCATCCGTGAGATAGTGGGTTCGAACCCCATCGTCGGCAGCCCTCAAAATGGTTTTCCGTGGCTTCCCATTTTCACCTTAATTTGTACCTTAATTAAGACCACGTCCTCTTCCTCTCCACTCCTAAGCCTTTCCTATCCCCCCGTCGCCATAAGACGTAAAGCAAATTCTAAAAAAAGAAAGAAGAAGAATAAGATTTCGTGTCTCTTGATATTTACTGTCACTGAAGCCAAACCAAAAACATGTGGCATGCAAGGGTGGCCGTGTGTTTAGTTCGTCTTTACGCTCGCCTGGTGGATACTGCGGGCCTCTTTTTTGTAACCGTGTTGAATATTTCAGGCAAGTATTGAAAGTTCAATAATTGAAAAGATCGATTGGAATCATATATCGAGCACTGTACACATTATTATGCTATTAAATGTTCGCTACGCATGTTTGATGCTGTACGTCTAATAATATGACTGCTGCTTGCAACAGGGGTTAATGCATATTAATACGAGTACTTTTGAATTCGTACGTCCAACAACATGGCCGCAACAGTGGGCTACTCTGTTTATGGGCAGCGCGGCTCTCTTACTAGCAGTTTCCCGCTGGCTCCGCCCGCAATGTTCAAAGTATAATGTTGTTCGTTACTATCCTCACGGATGTATTTACAAAGTTTCGAGTTAATGAAATAAATCGCATGATCTGCTGTGGTAACAGTATGTAATATTACGTCAACAAAACACTAGAAAATACATCACACAAAGCAACTGAATTAAACGTTCCTTGGAACAACACTACACCTTCAAAGATCTTCGTAATGGAGACAAATGTACTCATAACTTTTCTCAGAATCTACCAATTTAAGTAGTTATTACCTCAAAATAAAGCGCTTGATCCACTGAGTGTTTTTAGACCAAAACAAACTGCATACCTCAATTAGAACGAAATGTATGATTGCTTTTAATAAGAAAAAATGTGAAGAAATGAGACGTCAAATTGAATGTGCACTCATAACTTTCGTCACAATCAACCAATTTGAATAGATAAGAGCTTAAATGAAAAGTGCTTGAACCGCCGAGTGTTCGTAGTCCAAAATGAACTCCGTACCTCAATTAGAACCAAACATATGATTGCTTCAGAGAGACAAAAAGAAAATTGAAAAAATCAGATTTGAGGAAGGCAGAAGGTAAGTGATTTTTAGTACCTGATTGACAAATCTGTGCACGAATACCTTTCAGTTAAAAAAAGAATGAAGGAAATCGACCAGATAGAATGGCCGAACTGACTGACTTTATTTTTCATAAATTTTTGGAAATCGACCAGATGGAATGGCCGGACTGACTGACTTTATTTTTCATAATTTTTTAAAATATCTAGATTGATAATTCCTTGGATACAGAACAATGTTAGAGGAATGTGTGAGATAGGGGAACAGAAAAGAGACCTTACATTTTCTTACTCTGCCCTCAGCAGTCAGTGGCTGGCTGGCTTCATCAGGATCCAGTTTCGTCTAACGAGGAGCTCTCCGTTCTACCTGGCTACCATGATAGCAGCACCATCAAATTACTGAGCCGTTCTAGTGTTTCATTAAATCGCTAACCCTGAGGTCACGGCGCACGGCCTGCAGGCACGACTGGAGGGTACAGTCCCTTCCCTTTTACGAGGGTGCTCTGACCGCTAGCCTGACCACCGCTTGCTCAAAGTAAACAATAACGAGCATTTTTCACTAATCAGCCTGTTGTCAGCGTTGTTACATACAAAAAGCTCTATCACGCTACAGCACTTGGCCTACCAAGCGACCGCTGCTCACCTGGAAGACCTGCAGATAGCGAGTTGACGTATAGTCGGCCCGACGAAGCCTCTCAGCCGTTATTTCTAGATCGGGGCCACTATCTCACCAGCAGCTCTCTCCTTAATTTTTCTTACATAGGCTCAGTGGATCTGGAGCCATATCCAGATAAAAATCGCTGACTTCACTGAGAATAGAACCCAGAGCCTCCTGGTAAGAGGCAGATCTCTAGAACTCGGCACCGATATTTGGCGTTTACCCGACAAAATTAATTAAAACTGGCTCATAGATTGTGCGACAGACACATCTTATTGTCAACTGGTAGAGAAAAAGAGAACGTTGACTTTGATATTTAGGTACTACATTTGCCTGCACATGGTAGCTGAGGCCATGCCCGTCAGTTCTATATGCTCTGACACCGTGGTTAGCCGGTTCGAGTCCCGTTGGTCGAAAACATTTTTACCATCAGAACATTGGCCGGTAGGGTAGGGGAGGAGGTGGTATATAATTTCTAATCACTAAATTCTGTGCCAAATATATGGATTCAGTTTCAAACCTTTCCGCAGTGCTCATATGGAGTGAGGACATATGGCGCTGTTGATGGTGATTCGTCCGTCGGATGGGGACGTTAAGCCTTGAGCAGACCCCTTCGTGCTATCCGACAGTACCGGGCACCTACTAACACATGTTACGTCCTGCATTTCATCTCATTAACTCCTCTGATGAGGTTGACGTCGGGAAGGGCATCCGGTCGTAAAAAACTCGCCAGGAAGCTTCATCTCACTTCATACCAAACGCCGTAGAGAAACAGGACAAGGGATGACATATATTCTTCTTCTTCTTCTTCTTCTTCTTATTATTATTATTTCTTAATCCGTTTACATTCCTGGGTTGGTTTTTCTCTCGGACTCAGAGAGGGATTCCACCTCTACCGGCTCAAGGGCAGTGTCCTGGAGCGTGAGACTTTGGGTCGGCGAATACAACTGGAGAGGAGGACCAGTACCTCGCGCAGGCTACTTTACCTGCTATGCTGAACAGGGGCCTTGTGGGGGATGGGAAGATTGGAAGGCCGTGGCCTTAATCTAGGAACCATTTTGTCCGGAAAAGAAGTGGGAAACCACGGAAAGCCACTTCGAGGATGGCTGAGAAGGGAATCAAAGCCCCTTCTACTCAACCGACCTCCCGAGGCTGAGTTCTCGTGCCACTTTTCAAATTTCGTGGCATAGACGGGAATCGAATCCAGGCCTCCCGACGTGGCAGCCAATCACACTAACCACTACACCATAGAGGCGGTTATTATTATTATTATTAGTATTTTTCTTTGATTCGTTGTGCCCAATTATGGAGCGCGTTTGAACTTATTTTGCACAATGTTTCTTCTTCTTTTCTTCCTAATATCTCTTCATTTTTTTCACTGTGTTCCTTTCTGCGTGTTTCTGTCCAGCCTGTATTTTTTCTTGTTGGTTTCTCTGCAAATTTATGTTTGTTTACTAAGCTTCTAAATTTTATTCTATCTTGAATGGTTTCGTCCTCAGTACCCATTTCTTGTAGATCTTCATGAATTTCTGCTAACCAATTGTTGCGGATTTTCAGAGTTAGAGCTAGATTTAGAATTTTCTTTGTCAGCCTGTTGTTAACCATTCTGTGTAGGTGTCCGCAGAATTTTAGTCGTCTCTTTCTGATGGTATCTGTGATTTTTTTCTGTGAATTGAAAAATTTCGTGTGGTTTCTTTTTCATCCAAATTCCATTTTCGAACTTTGGTCCTAGGATTTTTCTGAGAATTTTCCTTTCTTGTTTCTCAATGCTTTTCATTTGTGACTTGCCGCCAATGATCAGTGTTTGAGATGCATATAGTGCCTCTGGTTTGATGGCTGTATTGTAGTGTCGTAATTTTGCATTTTTTGATATACATCTTTTGTTGTATCTGTTCCATGTGATTTTGTAAGCCCTTTGCAGTTTAGCAGTTCTTTCTTTGTTAGCTTCCTGATTTAACCCTGCTGGCTGAATAATTTCACCTAGATACTTGAATTTGTCTACTTGGGAAATTATTCCACATTTGGTGATTAATGCTTGATTGTCGAATCTTGATTTAGTTCCTTCCATAAACTGCGTCTTTTTAAATGAAATTTGAAGCCCGGTTTTTGCGGCTATTTCATCCAATTTTTCTATGGAGTGGATTGCTTCTTGTCTGTTGATCGAAAGGATCGCAAGGTCATCTGCGAAAGCTAAGCAATCAAGGTGAATTTTGTATTTAAGAAGTCTGCCAATGTTTATACCTTTAGTTTCTTTTCTCCATTATTATTATTATTATTATTATTATTATTATTATTATTATTATTATTATTATTATTACACGTTGCTTTACGTCGCACCGACACGGATAGATCTTAGGCGAAGAGGTCTAGGAGTGGGAAGGAAGCGGCCATGGCCTTAAGTAAGGTACAGTCCCAGCATTTTCCTGGTGTGAAAATGGGAAACCACAGAAGACCATCTTCAGGGCTGCGGACAGTGGGGTTCGAACCCACTATCTCCCGGATGCAGGCACACAGCTGTGCGCCCCTAACCGCAGGACCGGTAGAGAGCCTTAACAGTGCCACCATTTTGACCATGCGCGAACAGTTGCACTAAACAGCTGACCAGGCGATACAGTTCTTCGGTTACACGAACGAAGTGTGGCCGCATGATAAAAATAGCAGTGGGAAGGTTCAACCATACAGACACACACAAAACTTAGTTTCAGATTGTTAGAGCAGGTCAGTCCCAGAATACAAATGGATTACCTAGCGAGATGTGAGAAAATAGAAAGAAACTTGGTCCATATTATCCACTCATTAATTCTCCTACAGACTGTAATTATGTTGCGCAAAGTGGTGTCCGGCCAAGCCAGTTTCCCACAGGTTGCCGAGTGCCCGTACTAGATTGCACATTAAATGTTGCCGCCGGTGGCTGCCGATACATACGTAGCAGCCTCCACCAATGAGATACAGAGCTCACACTCCTTGAGGTGTGCTTCGCCACTAACTGTGGCCAAGGTTGGATTGTGGCTCTACACCTCTGTATTCGCGAGACGGAGAGGGACTGGTCTCCACCGTTGGCTGTCAAGAGAATGGTTTTCCGTGGTTTTCCATTTTCCTCCACTAAGGCGAATGCCGGGACAGTTCCTAGCATAGGCTATGGCCGCCAAACCCCTCCGAATATCACACTACTGGCACCGGCCTTACCGTCTAGGAGAGAGGTTCTAAACCTATTATGAGATTGTACCCCTGGTGCCATCCTGCCGATCGTAACACACATTATTAACTACTGTTTAACCCAAGGAATTTTCCCTACGGCGTGGAAGGATGCCCTCGTCATCCCAATCCCAAAAAAGGATGGACCCAGTATTCCTTCAGATTACCGACCAGTTTCTATCCTACCACCCCTGTCCAAAGTGCTGGAACGCCTGGTACATGAGCAAATCCTTACGTACTTACATAAATATGCTTTACTCGACTCTTACCAATCAGGCTTTAAGAAAAAACATAGTACCATGACAGCTCTGCTGAAAGTGACAGATGACATTAGATATGCAATGGACAACAAACAAGTGACAATACTTACTCTTTTAGATTTCAGTAGCGCATTTGATTCTGTCGATCCTAGGTTGCTTCTTTCCAAATTATAGTCCTTAAACTTTAGCCAGAAAGTGCTGGAATTTTTCTATTCTTACCTCACAAACCGCCGGCAGTGTGTGGTTGCAAATAATAATAAATCAACGTGGCGAACAAAAAATATTGGTGTTCCACAAGGGTCAGTCCTAGGCCCTCTCCTATTCACTTTATATATAAATGATATCACCAGATCAATTAAGCACTGCAAGTACCATCTTTATGCTGATGATCTGCAAATTTATTACCACACTAGAACTAATAATATACAACAAGCAATATGTAATGTAAACGCTGACCTTGAGCAAATAGATAGCTATGCAATTAAAAACAACCTTAAATTAAATCCCCATAAAACGCAAGCCATTATCATCGGTACATCAAAGAATCTTCACATTTTAAAACAAAATTGCATTCCTCCCGTAACTTTAAATAGTACTGTTATACCTTATTGTGAATCAGTTTCTAACCTTGGTGTTATTATAACGGAAACTCTAAACTGGTCAGCGCAAGTTAAGAATATCTGCAAAAAGGTTTATTGTGGCTTGCACCCCTTAAAACGTTTCAGAAATGTATTCCCTCGATCACTAAAAATTCAACTTGTTCGGTCATTATTATTTCCCATTTTTGACTACTGTGATGTAATTCTTACGGATATAACAAAAGAATTAAGCTTGAAACTACAACGCACTCAAAATGCTTGTCTTAGATATGCTATGGATTTACGGTATGACGCTCGAGTTTCTCCCTACTATAAACAATTATCTTGGTTACGACTAGACGACAGGCGTAAACTACATGCAAATACTCTTATGTACCAGGTACTTTCGGAAGACATCCCTGCTTATCTCTCCAGCAATTTTCGTCACCTTGGTTCTTTACATCTCCATGATACTCGCTCAGTGTCCCTCCTAGAAATACCTGTCCACCGAACAACCACATACCATCGATCATTTACTATCACCGCTTCGGGATGGTGGAATGCTCTTCCCAAAGACATCAAGGCTGCTGCATCAAAAAGTATATTTAAAACCTCCTACCAGCAGTTCCTCGTTAAGTGCTTCCAGCAAGGTACAGTACCTGTATGAGTGGAACGAGTGATTGTGTGTGAAAATGATATGAGATTATTGCACAATAAAATAAATATTGGTTTAATATAATAATTTAAATTAAATTAAAAACATCCACATTGTATTTACGAAGTAGAAGTAGTCTAAAAATAGCTAGTAGTAAGTACAGTATTTAACTTAGATCTAGTCTTGCAAGGATACAATTAGTTAAATTTTCACTTAGTATTTTTATTAAGCTTATTAGTATTTTTACATTCTTATTTCTTTTGTTGTGTATTGATATTTTTCCCTTCAAACCTGTATTATGTAGGCAGTTACTTTTTCTTTCATTCTTCTTTGCATGTATATATTCATATTTTTGTCTTAAAAATTAGTGTTATTTGTAGTTCTTAGTACTTTAAGTTAATGTCATTGTATGGAATAATAATAATAATATGTGTGTGGTTAAGTGTAAGAAAGGGCCAAGAGCCCTAACTTCGCCACAGAAAATAAAGGCTTTTATCTATCTATCTATCTATCTACCCCTCACACATGGCTAAAAGTTCTATGTATCCCCACGAAAAAAATCCCTAAATGATAGATTTAAAAATTATGAGTACCTGGCTAATTATTAAGGCATTTTAAATTGATTATCAAACATTCGTTTAAATACATATCGTAAATAATACGAGATTGTGAAATGAAATACATTTTTATAACACATCCCAAAAGTTTGTGACTGTATCGAGTATAATACAATGATAAAAAAGAAACATAAGATAGCCTGTTTGTACGAAAGTTTCACAAAACGCTAGATTTTAGCCTCAATATCAAATTAATAATAAGGATAAAAATGTTCGAGTCCACTTCTGAGGTGTAGTGGTTAGGATGAGTAGCTGCCACCCCCGGAGGCCCGGGTTCGATTCCTGACTCTTTCACGAAATCTGAAAAGTAGTGCGAAGGGCTTGAACGGGGTCGACCCAGCCTCGGGAGGTCAACTGAGTAGAGGTTGGTTCAATTCCCACCTCAGCCATCCACGAAGTAGTTTTCCGTGGTTTCCCACTTCTCCTGCAGGTAAATGCCGGGATGGTACCTAACTTAAGGCCACGGTCGCTTCCCTCCCTCTTCCTTGTCTATCAGTTCCAATCTTTCCATCCCCCAACAAGGCCCCTGTTCAGCATAGCAGGTGAGGTAGCCTGGGTGAGGCACTTGTTCTCCTTCCCAGTTGTATCACCACGGCCCAAAGTCTCACTGCCCTGGGATCTCTCGCTGAGCCTGACGAAAAAACCAACCGTGGAGGGTACACGGTTTAGGAAAGAGTGAAGATTTATTGCGGATATCTTGATACTGTTTTCTGTCTATTTCATTCCCGGATAGTTTGAGGCTGCACCCCGTCTAGGAGGTCGGCCATATTCCGTCCGCGGACGGAATGAACTCTTGTACAGAGGGAGAAAGTATACAATTACTTTTCTTCCAGGATGACAGCGCCAGCGAAATGAATAGAAAATGTAGCAATGCTAAAACAACCAGTTGGCAGTTGCCATCATGGAATTTTGAGAAAAGGAATTGATTTCGAAGTGATCACTCTGTCTTTAGGAAGTGAAAGCTTGGTATTCTCGTAATATCTGTTCATAACAGACATGGAAGTTGCTGGTATGGAAATGTGGGAACAATGCCAGGAAGGCAATCGCGATAAACAATGAACACTTAAAAGGAGTGATGATGTTGGATGAATCTGTATGTAAAAACCGGCTTCGCTCGCTGGGTCATGGGAGGCTAATATCTGACAATAATGGATTCTGTCACGGAGGGTAGGACGAGAAGAGGGAGGTGACGGTTGGGGGAAGCAGGTTTTAAATTATTTTAAGGTAACAGAATAAGTAACAGTGCTCATTGCAAACGGTCATTCACAAAAGCTCGCAGACTAAACACTGGAAAACATAACAGGCTATTTAAAGAAATAGGCAAGAAAACTTATTTTTTAAGTGGAATAAGGATAAATCAAATCAACAGCCCCGAAGCCCTGCATATTATCTCGGCCGTTATTCTTGGCTCTCTAGATGGCGCCCACTAACTCACTGTCAGATAGCTCCTCAATTGCAATCACGTAGGCTGAGCAGACCTGAACCAGCCATCAGATCCAGGTTAAAATCCCTGACCTATTCGGGAATCGAACCGTAAAAGGCAGGCACGATGCTCCTGCACGGCGGGACGGGAGGAATAAGGACCATTTTTAATTTACAAACATCCCATATTGATTGGCCGAGATTCCTACTGTTACCATCCTGACCTGACTGAGCTCCACACAACTCATGCCACTTTTATTTTCTCTTGCACAAATACTTCATTCTCGTTCCTTCTTGTTCTTTTTTTATTTCTCCTCACGTGTAGCAATTTTCTTCCTCAACATCTTCTTGATTTGTGTCTCGATACCACATTTTTATAACTCGTAATTTATTTATTTCACCCACGGGTTTTCTTCTTCCCCTAGAATGTAAGGATCTTCTTTGCTATTCGTTTTAGAGTTAATTCTTCCATAAAAAGTCAGTCTCCTCTACTTCACTCTAGCTGGAACCTTCTCAAATTTACGTACAGCTCATTGGTCTCAGGCGGAATTTGACCTTAAAATTCTGTTATTTCCTTGATTCGCAAAATCTTTGTTAACAACTTCTTTCCAACTTCTGAAAGTCTCTTTCTAAATATTGACCATCGTACTGAAATGCCTGCATTTGACGAGCTAAGACAAGGAAGTCTGGTGATAGAGTTTCAACACCAGGTCCATCTTTCTTGTTCGTTCATGAATACTTGCTACCTTTTCATTGATATTCTGGATCACAATCTCACCAAGATAATTAAACTTGTCGACTCTCCTGATTTGGTTCTCTTTCTCTACCCGGGATCTCTGGCTTCAAAGTCTCTTTTCGAAAGATAACTGTAACTGTAACCATAATTTTTTCGCGGTTTCATATTATTATTATTATTATTATTATTATTATTATTATTATTATTATTATTATTATTTCCTTCTTAATCCATTTACCCTCCAGGGTTGGTTTTTCCCTCGGAGTCAGCGAGGGATTCCACCTCTACCGCCTCAAGGGCATGAGACTTTTGGGTCGGGGATACAACTGGGAACGAGGACCAGTCCCTCGCCGCCGCCGCCGCCGCCGCCGCCGCCGCCGCCGCCGCCCCCCCCCGGCCTCATGCTACGCTGAACAGGTGCTTTGTGAGGGGGGGGGGGATGGGAATATCTGGTGTGATACACAAGGAAGAGGGAAGGAAACGGCTTTGGCCTTAAGTTTTGTACCATCCCGTCATTTGCCTGGAGGAGAAGTGGGAAACCTCGGAAAACCACTTCGAGGATGGCTGAGATGGGAAACGAACCTACCTCTACTCAGTTGACCTCGAGGTTGAGTGGACCCTGTTCCAGCCCTCGTACCACTTTTCGAATTTCGTAGCAGAGCCGGGAATGGAACCCGGGCTTCGGGGGGGGGGCATCTATTATTATTATTATTATTATTATTATTATTATTATTATTATTATTATTATTATTATTGCTAGGGGCTTTACGTCGCACCGACA
This sequence comes from Anabrus simplex, assembly GCF_040414725.1. NCBI lineage: Eukaryota > Metazoa > Arthropoda > Insecta > Orthoptera > Tettigoniidae > Anabrus > Anabrus simplex. The sequence continues at coordinate 18,418,898 of NC_090274.1, read as the reverse complement.
CAGATAGGTCTTATGGCGACGATGGGATAGGAAAGGCCTAGAAGTTGGAAGAAAGCGGCCGTGGCCTTAATTAAGGTACAGCCCCAGCATTTGCCTGGTGTGAAAATGGGAAACCACGGAAAACCATCTTCAGGGCTGTCGATAGTGGGATTCGAACCTACTATCTCCCGGATGCAAGCTCACAGCCGCGCGCCTCTACACGCACGATTATTATTATTATTATTATTATTATTATTATTATTATTATTATTATTATTATTATTATTATTATTTAAATAGGACCCCACGGTATAAGGGTAACTCACCTGCTTATCACTGGGATGTCTCGAGTTCGAATCCTGGCCAGATCAGGGATTTTTTACCTGGATCTCAGGGTTGGTTCGAGGTCTACTCAGTCTACGTGATTATAGTTGAGGAGCTAACTGACGGAGATTTAGCGGTCCCGCTCTAGAAAGCCGAGAATAACGGCCGAAAGGATACGTCGTGCTGACCACACGACACCTTGTAATCTGCAGGCCTTCGGGCCATGTGTTTTGTTTTTCCTTTTTTGGCTACAGTAGGATGTTGTCAATTACCATTTCCCTGACTCTGAGGAAGGCATAAAGCACGTTATTGCGAACTGGGTATGTGGGTATGCAGTCGGAGGGTGCGGGCGGAAGAACAGGTGTCGGTGTCAAACGGAAGTAGGTCACACCGGAAGTGCCTTCACAGTGCCATGTGGTCAAGTCTGTTGGAACAGGAACAGGTGCTTCACCACTCTGGAGGGGTAGACTTTCAATTTCTTTCTTTTGTTTTGTGTTATAGCGTTTTGCTTACTGATTTACCAAGTTTGTCCGCCAGAAACTGAGGGGTAGAAAGAGGAATGCCAGATCTGCACGGCTGGTTCCTGTTTCAGTTAGAATGATTCTCTTTGATCATGGTACTACATATTTGAATGGTCAGAGTCTAAACACAATACTGAATCTCTGGAAGCCCCAGCGGTAGAGCTCTAGCAAGCGAAGTGGTCGGCGCGACGATGCTAGTCGTGGCAAGATGGCGCCTCAAATGTTTTCACGTAATTGAATAACTTCAAGCCAGCTGGAAATCTCTGACCTGGTTGGGAATTCAATCCGGAACTGCTAGGTTAGAGGCAGGATCGCTACCTCTATTTTAATTCTACATTCTCTGGAAGTTTACGAATAATATCTCAAATCTACAGAACCATGGAGTAGATCTCTCCTATATAATAAAAATTTTCCAGACTACAGTATTATGCCGTGATCCACTGCTCTTAGGAATGAGAGCAATGGACCACGGCATAATAGTCCGGAAGATTTTCATTATATTGACACCGGCCGTGAGAGCCTTCATACTTTGATAGATCTCTTCTGTTTCTTCAATTCTTTTACCGATTAATGTCTTGAATCCGGGGCGCTACGTAGTAAACTTCATTTCTTTCCGGGTATTTCCTTTTTGAATTAATATTTGAGATCCACTAGCTGAACACCTGTTAATCAAATTTTAATGCTTTTTTCTACAGTCCTTAAATTTGTCTGAATAATAATAATAATAATAATAATAATAATAATAATAATAATAATTCTACCGAGTGAGTTGGCCGTGCGGTTAGGGGCCCGCAGCTGTGAGCTTGCAGCCGGGAGATAGTGGGTTCGAACCCTAGCCCTGAAGACGGTTTTTCGTAGTTTCCCATTTTCACACCAGGAAAATGCTGAGGGCTGTACCTTAATGAAGGTCTCAGTCGCTTCCTTCCCACTCCTAGCCCTTTCCTATCCCATCGTCGCCATAAGACCTAACTGTGCCGACGCGCCGTAAAGCAAGTTGTAAAATAATAATAATAATAATAATAATAATAATAATAATAATAATAATAATAATAATAATAATAATGTATGCGTGTTCAAACATGGAGCAATATCAACCATGCTTGGTATTGGTACACGTATGACTTCCTATCCGAAAAAGAAATACTGTGGGCACTCCTAGGACTCAGGGTGGGGAGAGAGTGACATGAAAAAAAAGTCTGAAACGATTAATAGTGTCGAAGGCGTAGTTTCTTTTTGGGATCGTTCACATGAATAGTAATACTCTGGGTGCCGTTTAAGTCCAATCCAAGTTTATCCCCCATCGCCATGTTGGGGGGGGGGGGGGGGCGGGGGGGGGTAGGGGAGGGGAGAAGGGGGTGAAAAAGAATATGTCCAAAATGACCAAGATTATGGATGTACAATATGTCTGTATGTTGCAACATATCTCAGTATACTATCTGGAAAGAAATACTGTGGCGGCTTTCTGAAATCCTAGCACTCCTTGGGGGATTGAGGAAGAGGAGTAGGTGACATGTAAAAATAATCTTGTTTTTTTTTTTGCTATTGGCTTTACGTCGCACCGATTCAGGTATGTCTTATCGCGACGATGGAATAGGGAAGGCCTAGTAGTTGGAAGGAAGCGGCCGTGGCCTTAATTAAGGTACAGCCCCAGCATTCACCTGGTGTGAAAATGGGAAACCACGGAAAACCATCTTCAGGGCTGCCGACAGTGGGATTCGAACACACTATCCCCCGGATGCAAGCTCACAGCGGCGTGCCCCTAACCGCACGGCCAACTCGCCCGGTGTAAAAATAATCGAAAACGACCATATGTATTAGAGTAGAATCCATAGTTTTCAATGTCGCTGAGATAAATAGTGACACTCTGGACGCTGTTTAAGTCCAAGTTCAGCCCCGTCAGCATCAAGGGGGTGAGAAGGGGTGAAAAAGAAATTATCCAAAATGATCGAGATTTGTGTTCATTCCACAGTTTTTGGTGACAGTCTCAATGCCAGCTGGAGTCGTGTACATGATATCTGTACCACGAGGCGTACATACATAGAATTATCACGCATTTTTATTATTTATTCGAAAGGATCAGTTAGTTTTCAGGCACTCTGGGCTGCAACAAGGACGAAGTTCAAAATAATCTAAAATTTAATCTTAAAATTAAACACATACAAAATGATTCGTAACAAATCAGTCAACGTCACGGTAAATACATGTACAAAAATTTCACTTCACACAACAGGTAAGTAATATAAATCCTAAAAGGAAACATTCAAAGAACTATCCGGACCACGCCGGGTATTACTCTTTTTCGTCCAATTCTGCAAATCATTCAATCTCCATCAGTCATTAATAAAAGAAATTGCAGCAACTCTCTTGAAATATTCCGTCCAAATCCAGAAGAACCATATCTCCCAAACTTTTTAATGCAATAACATGCTAAAACTCACAATTCCTTTTAATATTCATATTGTCTTTTTGTGTATTTTGTCCTCAGGGACAATTTCCAGTTGGGGAAAGTCGAATAATAATAATAATAATAATAATAATAATAATAATAATAATAATAATAATAATAATAATAATAATAATAATAATGTGGATGGAGAAATCTTTGAAAGAGTAAGAGCATTTAAATATCTTGGGGCATTACTCAGTGAGAGGAATGAGATAGACCAAGAAATAATGGCTAGAATTCTAGCACGAAACAGGTCAAGGTTTGCAGTCGGAAAGCTGTTCAAGTCCCGGCTTCTATCGAGACAAACGAAGATAAGGATCTACCGGACTGTAATACAACCCGTGGTCCTATACGGAGCAGAGACCTGGACTCTGGCCCAAAAGACAGGAAGAAAACTCGTAACATTTGAGAATGCTGGGCTGAGACAGATTTTTGGACCAGTGAAGGATAGAGGAGAATGGAGGAAAAGGAAAAACTTAGGACTTCAGGAATTATACAAATTGCTAGACATTGTGGCAGTGATTAAAGAGAGGAGGATTAAGTCGTATGGACACGTAATGCGTCGAGAAGGTCAGGTAACCAGCCAGGTGGTGGAAGAAAACATCAGAGGCAAAAGACCAAAGGGAAGACCACGACTAAGATGGATAGATGGGGTCAGAGAGGATATGAGCAGAATGGGACTAACCGAAGAAGAATACACGGATCGAAAAAGGTGGAGGAGGCTAATTGGCGAGGCCGAAAAGCGACTACAGTTTGTGTGGCCAACCTAGTAAGTAAGTAAGTAAATAAGTAAGTAAGTACGTAAGTAAGTAAGTAAGTAAGTAAGTAAGTAAGTAAGTAAGTAAGTAAGTAAGTAAGTAAGAATAGTAATAATAATAATAATAATAATAATAATAATAATAATAATAATAATAATAATAATAATAATAATAATAATAATTGAATGTCTCGCATTTGCAGATGATATAGTCTTTATAGCAGAGAATATGCAAATTGCAACTAAGTAGATTGAAGTCCCCAAAGAAACAGCAAACAAAACAGGATTGCAAATATCTTTTGAGAAAACGGAGTACCTGAACATAAATACTACTGACCCAACCTGGACAATGAGGACCAAGTACGGTGACATCAAAACGGCTACAAAATTCAAGTAATTAGGAGAGATTTTGACTCCAAACATGAATGAAACTTCATTTAGATTATGTCAAAACACCTAGAAATCTAAGTCACTCTCCTACCAGGCCTACAGCACGATAGTCAAACCTGAGTGTTTATACTCAGCTGAGACAATAGCCACGAAGGGACTCTCAGATTTGAAAAAGAAAGAAAGATCAGAAAGATTCTTGGACCCAGAAAATCATCAGACAAGTTTGCGTTTCGCATGAGACCAAACCAAGAACTATACCAACAATCTGAAAACATCACCACCACAATGAAAAAGAGGAGATTAACATTCTACGGACATATTAAAGGGATGGGATCGGAGAGACTCGCCAACAGGATCCTCACCTTCCAGGAGAACAGGAAGTCACAAGTACCACGGGTAAAAGAAATCCACCGAGATTTAGAAAAATGTGGGATCACGCAAGAAGATGTAACAAACAGAAAAATCTTCAGGCACAGAGTTGCGGAGGTGAAGGACCTAACTGATGAGAAAACGAGGATGAACAGAGTATTCTTGGCAGAAGAACGAGCACGAGCAAGCCAACGGATGAAGGAATACTGGCGACAGAGGAAGGAGAAAGAACTTGAGAAAGCAATGGAAGTTGCGTAATCGCAACCCATAGATGACTGAAACGAAAATAATAATAATAATAATAATAATAATAATAATAATAATCTTTCTTAATCCGTTCACCCTCCAGGGTTGGTTTTTCTCTCGGACTCAACGAGGGATCCCACCTCTATCGCCTCAAGTTCAATGTCCTGGAGCGTGAGACGACATTTGGTTGGGAATACAACTGCAGAGGAGGACCAGTACCTCGCCCAGGTGTCCTCACCTGCTATGCTGAACAGGGTCCTAGTGGGCGGATGAGGGAGGATTGGAAGGTATAATCAAGGAAGAGGGAAAGAAGGAGCTGTGGCCTTGAGTTAGTACCATCCCGTCATTTGCCTGGAGGAGAAGAGGGAAGCCACGGAAAACCATTTCGAGGATGGCTGAGGAGAGAATGCAACCTCCTATTCTCAGTTGACCACCAGCGGCTGAGTAGAATCCGTTCCAGCCCTCGTACCACTTTTCAAATTTCGTGACAGAGCCGGGAATCGAACCCTTGACCCTCTGAACCGAATGCCTCAACGTTGAACATTCAGCCAAGGAGTCGGACAACCCAAATAATAATTGCCTTTACAGATATTTTGAGCATAATCGTTTAAAATGTTCATGTTTTGATTTCTATCTGACCTCTATCGGAAGGAAGTTCCATTCACCAACAATGAAGGAGCGGGCCTCTCAAGGTGTTCTGAAAGGCTGTGAAATAGTTTATGTGGCTAGGCTGGAGAATGAAGGTTTGTAATATGATTTTGTACGAGTGTTTGAGGAGTAGCCATTCGTGGTCATATAAAACTGCCTGTTGCCATTTCTTGATGGATGCAGTATTTTTGTATCCGTCTCTTGGCACAGGCCAGAGCAAAGTGTAGCTTCCCCCAGAAGTCCCAGTCTCATCCATGGCTGTGGCAATATGGAAGCTGCTGGGGTATGGGTGGTGCTGAGTAATGACATTTGGAACACAGTTAGTGTCGAGTGTTATGGAAGGTGTTGCTCATAGGGTCAGTCGTGCTGCAGTAGCACCTTTTGGTCCAGTGAGGAAAGCAATGGCAAACTACCTCACTCGTCATCTTGCCTAGTACGCCTCATTTGGGCTCTGCCATTGGTTTTTGCGGTTTCCTTATAATTGCATAGCCTTTGGTGGTGCTATTTGAGGATCCAAGCAGCCTCTGGGCTGATGACCTAACAGACATAAAACTGGGTAACGTGATCAGATAAGTAAGTATATAAGGTCGCTCACCCTTGGCGTGCAGCATCTTGAGATGATCAACGGTCATCTGCAAGATCTCCGCCTTCTCCAGCTTCGCCGATCCTTGCTTCTCGTAGGCAGAAGGAACCAGCCTTCTCAACTCCGTAAGACTCGTGTTGATCCGGTCCCGGCGTCTCTTCTCGATGATACCGCGTCTCTTCTTACGGCTTAGCAGCTGACAGCTGTCCGTGTCTCCGGGGGACGAACATCTGAGGAGAAACACACAAGAAATTTAATTCCGGCCATGACAATGCACTTTTATTGTGATGTAGGACATGCCACATGTCAGCCCTTTTCAATAACATAACGATCTACACAGACATCTAAGTAGTCACAATATTTCTAATATTAATTCGCTGAATACAACATGAATGATGGCCAGGTTACAACCCCGTGAAATTAAGAAATGCTACGGCATTAAAAAACTTGAACAAACACTGCTTCTAAAATCTTCCCTTCCGACCCCTCAGTGAAGATCTCCGTTCCCGAGGTCTGGATACCGAAAATTGAGAGACATTTTACAAGGTTCCATTTTATAAAAACATTTTTCCGTTGTTGTGTAATTAGGTAGTCTTTAATTCGTTTTCCTTAGTAATCTAAACAGTGGAATTGTTCATAGCAGTGAATAAAAGATGTAGTGATTAGAAATTGTATTCACCACCCCCCCCTACCCTGCCGGCCAACATTCTGATGGTGAACATTTTTTCGACCAACGGGACTCGAACCGGCTAACCTCGGTGTCAGACCGTTTAGACTTCAGCGCCTTAACGATCATGTCCACCAGCCTGGCTTTAAAAAAATCTTTTATTCACTGGTAATTTGTCCGTCGGATGGGGACCTAAAGCTTTGAACAGACCCCTTGGTGCTATTTGACAGGAGTATGCTATGTGCCGGCACCGGGTTTCACCCTCTCCCTTCCTACGTCATTAACATCATCTTATTTACTCCTCTGATGAGATTAACGTCAGGAAGGTCATCCGGGTGTGAAAACTCACTACGAAGATCGATGTCGCTTCATACCTAAGCTCGTAGAGAAACGGAACAAGATTTTAACATATATACTATTACTCCAATCGAAAAATAAGTTATATACTTTTTCGTTTAAATAAGCGGACATGGTAATAATAATTACTAATTTCGTGTGGCTATTTCTAACCGGGTGCAGTCCTTGTAAGGCAGACCCTCCGATGAGGGTGGGCGGCATCTGCCATGTGTAGGTAAATGCGTGTTATTGTGGTGGAGGATAGTGTTATGTGTGGTGTGTGACTTGCCGGGATGATGGGGGCAGCACAAATACCCAGTCCCCGAGGCAAGGGAATTTACTATTTAAGGTTAAAATCTCCGACCCGGCCGGGAATCGAACCTTGCACCCCTGTGACCAAAGGCCAGCACGCTAACCATTTAGCCATGGGGCCGAACAGCGGGCATGGTGATAATTCTTTATCTACTAGTGGAAATTAGCGGCCACGGCGTAGTTTCCAGCAGAGAATAAACACTTAATATACTATTACAATATCTCTTTGATGTGATACAGTACATCTATTATACACATTAATCTGTTCCGTTTCACGATAAGTCACGTCTATATGTTGTAATAAAGGACTTTCTAGAGAAGGAAACCGGACCTTGCTGGCCGTGTTGTAGGCAGACAAAATAAGACAGCCCTAGTTTCAGTTTCTGGTAGTAAGTCCCTAATCTATTTCTAGGTATGGAGGAAAAATGGCTACCTGAAGCAAATGAGCGAGTCTAAGAAGTAGGAATACAATCTCGACAAAAGACAAACGCTGCAGCGTATCTGAGCACGTGTTCCGATGGCTAGACAAGTAGACAACAGAGTTGTGTGGAACAAGGTGTAACATGGATTGTGTGTGCGATCGCAAGCGAATCTGTTTATCTTTCTTATACTAAAGTGGCGTCAGTTTTTAATTCTTTTGTGTGAGTGTAGCCTATTTGATGTGCATACGAGTATAATGGCATTGTGACAGAGGATTGGGAAGGCTTCACGAACGATGTTGAACTGTAGCAGGTAATGTACACATGTTTCAACCTTTGTAGATGTATTGGCAAGTGTAGTGTGAACGATACCTGAAGTAGCACAACGGAGAGATTGTGTCTGTACACGTCTTAGTTTATATCTCGGATTAGGTGTATGGGTAGGTTCACTTCAGGTTATGTCTCTCCGTTTGTTTATTCAGTGACGAAGTGTCAAAAAGTAATGTTACGGGGGGCACGCGGTTTTCTTATTTTCAACGTGATACGAGCTCTATCGGAGACAACAGAAAACGGACAGCTGACCCTAGCCGGCCAATAGAAACAAAGAAAATGGTCTCATATCTCAGATTTACCACTGTTGGTTTTTATACTTCTCTAAGTAAGAATGTTATTACCGGCGGATTGGTTGCTCTGGAAAGGAAGGATCTGTCCCGTACGCTATCTGCGACATAGTTTCACGTCAGGGGAAATACCATAGGCTAATTTATTTTTTGTTACATCAGAAGAAAACAACGACTTTATTGAAACATTCGACTAGCCGGGTTATCGACTAGACTCTATACTGTTTGACTGGTTTACAATGGTTTAGCAATATTAAATGGCCATAACACGAAATGACGAATTTCTCACTTAATATTAACTGCATAGAAAAAGTGTACGTACTTTATGAACATTGTATAAAGCGTTGTTATATTTTATGCACTTTTACCTTAATAATAATAATAATAATAATAATAATAATAATAATAATAATAATAATAATAATAATAATAATAATAATAATAATAATGTCGCCTCTGTGGTGTAGTGGTTAGTGTGATTAGCTGTCACCCTCGGAGGCCCGGGATCGATTCCCGCCTCTGCCACGAAATGTGAAAAGTGGCTCGAGGACTGGAACGGGATCCACACAGCTTCGGGAGGTCAACCGAGTAGCGGGGTTTCGATTCTCACTTCAGCCATCCTCGAAGTGGTTTTCCGTGGTTTCCCACTTCTCCTCCAGGGAAATGCCGGGATGGTACCTAAGTTAATGCCAAGGCCGCTTCCTTCCATCTTCATTGTCTATCCCTTCCAATCTTCCACTCCCGACAAGGTCTTTCCAATCCCATCGTCGCCATAAGACCTGTGTCGGTGCGACGTAAAGCAAATTGAATTTAAAAAATCGTTTGTCAACAGTTGTTTGAGTCATCAGTCGTGTACTAACCTTTTAATTTCTACGCAACTGATCTAATCTGCTCTACTCCTACCGTTCTTAACCGCCTACACCTCCCTCAAAAGCCAACTGAACAAGGCCTGGCTATCTTAAGATGTGTCCTATCATTCTATCTCTTCTTCTACTCAAATTTAGCCACATTGATTTCCTCTCACCAACTCAATTCAGTATCTCTTCATTCGTGACCCGATCTATCCATCTCACCTTCAGCATTCTTCTTTAACACCACATTTCAAAACCTTCTATTTTCTTTCTTTCTGAGCTAGTTATCGTCCATGTTTCATTTCCATACAATGCCACGCTCCAGACGAAAGTCTACAAAAACATCTATCTAATTCCTGTATCAATGTCCGAAGTGAGAAATTTGTTTCCTTAAGAAAGGCCTTCGTTGCTTGTGATAGTCTGCATTATATGTCCTCCTTACTTCTGCCATCGTTAGTACTTCCTTTAATACTTCATTTCCTAATCTAATATTTCCAGCATCACCTGACTTAGTTCGACTGCACTCCATTACTTTTGTTTTGGCCTTATTTAGTTTCATCTTGTACTCCTTACCCAAGATTCTGCTCATACCATTCCTCAGTTTCTCCACATAATCTGCAGTCTCAGATAAAATAACAATATCAGCAGCTCTCAAAGTTTTGATTTCCTCTTCTTGGACTACTGCTAAATGAAACATCACAATGGCATATAGAAACATGATGAATTATACGCCTATCACAACAATAACGGTGCCGGGTACGTCTCGATACACGAACCAGGGATGGTGGAAATCAAAGCAATCCCTGCAGTTTTCTTGGCGAATATGATTTTAATACTAACTGCGAAACATCTAGGAAAAATCCCATAACGTGGCTAGTTCGCCAAGCTCTGTGTTTCCGCACTAAAATTAGATAATTATTGACAATATGGATGGTTGGTTTGAAACATACATACATACATACATACATACATACATACATACATACATTATCATTATAGACTGTTATGCCTTTCAGCGTTCAGTCTGCAAGCCTCTGAGAATTTACTAAACGTCGCCACAATCCTCGATTTGCAACTAGTGTTATGGCCTCATTTAGTTCTATGCCTCTTATCTTTAAATCGTTAGAAACCGAGTCTAACCATCGTCGTCTTGGTCTCCCTCTACTTCTCTTACCCTCCATAACAGAGTCCATACAGAAATTCTGAAAACACAAGTAATAGAGGCTATAGCTTCTAAATTTGTAGAAAAAGCTTTAGATATATATTTTCAAGGTGGAAGATGCCACCAGTTTGAGAAATCATCTTCGACTTATTGATAGGGGGAAACAATACTTTCTCACAAAATATTACGTATGTTGCAGAAACTTGGGTAATGAGGCAGAAAGCTGTGACTTGGATACATGTAAGTGAAATTAAATTTCCGACAAGCAGGATAGAGTGACAAGAATGGATAACCGAGCTCGATAGCTGCAGTCGCTTAAGTGCGGCCAGTTTCCAGTATTCGGGAGATAGTAGGTTCGAACCCGACTGTCGGCAACCCTGAAGATGGTTTTCCGTGGTTTCCCATTTTCACACCAGGCAAATGCTGGGGCTGTACCTTACTTAAGGCCATGGCCGCTTCCTTCCCACTCCTAGCCCTTCCCTGTCCCATCGTCGCCATAAGACCTATCTGTGTCGGTGCGACGTACAGCAAAAAAAAAAAGAATTGACCTGACATATCCAGATATGATGGAAATATGGAAATTGAAAGCAAGACCATTTTGTCAGCATGTAAGTTGAGAAATAATGAATACAAAGAAGAACAATCAAGTGACATCGTTACTGGTTTCCAACCAAGGAGCTCGCGATTAGAATGTCGACCAACACATGGGATATCTCAAAACATAAAAAGTTACATGTTCGAAATTGCTTTCTTGTCTGTACAAAGAAAAATTGAGCAAGTTAATTATTTGTCAAAGGAAAGGAAAGCATACTGAAATAGACGCCAGAAATTGAAGTAAGAAAATTTCAGCCGGATGGTAAAATTATGGTTGTGTTTTATTTCTTAACACTATTTTAATGTAACAAAAAATGTACAAATCAGTTCGAGACGGTTTTATTCAAATCTTCCGTCATAAATTGTAAAAAATAGTAACTATGGGCCAATAAGGACTGCCAGGCGAACTCTCTTTTGTTCTATCAATCATCAATCAATCAATCATCACTGATCTGCATTTAGGGCAGTCGCCCAACTGGCAGATTCCATATCTGTTGTTCACCTTGTTTTTTCTAAAATAATTGCAAGGAATTTGAAAATTAATTAAACATCTCTCTTGGTAAGTTATTCCAATCCCTAACTCCCCTTCCTATAAAGGAATATTTGCCCCAATTTGTCCTCTTGAATTCCAACTTTATCTTCATACTGTGATCTTCCCTACTTTTAAAGAAACTACTCAAACTTATTCATCTACTGTCATTCCACGCCATCTCTCCACGGACAGCTCGGAACATACCACTTAGTCGAGCAGCTCGTCTCCTTTCTTCCAAGTCTTCCCAGCCCAACCCTTGCAACATTTTCATAATGCTATTCTTTTGTCGGAAATCACCCAGAACAAATCGAGCTAGTTTTTCTTTGGATTTTTCCAGTTCTTGAATCAAGTAATCCTGGTGAGGGTCCCATACACTGGAATCATACTCTAATTGGAGTGTTAGTATCCAAAATCCAGTGCCTTTGTGTAATAATACTTGCAATCTGCCAATATTAGCGAAAGTGAACTGTAAAAAAAAAAAAAAAAAAAACAAAAAAAAAACTGTATATTCTATTGCTGTCGACTTTTAAGAGGAATTTATTGAAGATCATCGACCAGTGGAAAGTTTGAAGGGTGTCAGAAGTTCAAAGTAAGAAGAAAAATATATGTGAGAAAGAAGTGATCACGATGTTATTTTGTTCCCTTTCGGTCCATTTTGTAACAAGATTATAAGGAAATCGAACGGTTTTAATTTTTTGTCGTCATGTAGTTGTGAAACTACTCTACTCGCAAACCGATTATCTCTAATTCGATTCCCGCCGATTTAGGGTACGATTTTCAACAGGAGAGTGAGATACCAGACCCACTCTAAGTCCTCAGAGAAATATCGCAATGTTTTGTTAAAGGAAAAATAAACCAGACGTTGGAGGTAACATGTATAAGAAGCACACAAAGGCAGTGGATTTTGGAGACTAATTTCGGTTACTTTTGTATAGAAAACACTGCATCCGTGGGAGGAAATAAAGTGAACTATGCTAAACTGAATCAAGTTATATTAAAACAAAAAACAAAAACCAACAACGGAGTTAACGATTCTGAACACAAGCTTACAGCATGTTTCTTCTTATGCCAGGCAGAATAATGCGATCTGAACTCTAATTTACGTCAAGGAGATTGTTGAGTCGTACTATTGGTAGTACCATGCTTAACATTGCAAAGTGATGTATCTAACGAAAGGAAATACCCTAACTTGTTCTTTTTCTTTACTTTCGCCCACGTTGTATTCCTATGGGGCGTAGAATAAGTTCAGAAAATATCTAAAAAATTAGCTAAAATTCGTTCCACCAGGGCATCACCCCGTTTATGAGGACTGGACGCCACATCAGAAGTAAGGTGACTTAGAAAGGGAAGATTAACGCAGTTTCAATGAAACTACAGGACACACTTTACTTTGATCAGTAATTACTTGTGTTATTCTTTGCATTGAACAATTAAAATCCACCCTGCTTCCAGTCATTTGACCGGGTCAGGAATGGAATGAATGAAGCCCCCTTCTAGCGGCTAGGATAGGAATTGTGCCGGCTGCCGAAGCCTGTCGCACTCCTCTGGGGCAATGATTAATGACTGACAGATGAAATTAAATGATAGTGGAGTGTGTTGCTGGGATGAAATATGACAGGGAAAACCGGGGTACCCGGAGAGAACCTGTCCCACCTCCGCTTTGTCCAGCACAAATCTCACATGGAGTGACCGGGATTTGAACCACGGTACCCAGCGGTGAGAGGCCGGCGCGCAGCCACCTGAGCCACGGAAGCTCTTGATCAATGTGCAATATCAATGGTAGTTATGGACATTTCAATGCGCATTATCTTCCAGATGCGTTGTGCAATTTATATTACCGAATGAGAGTGTGAAATACTGAACTAATCATTCACCACTGATCTACATTTAGGGCAGATCACCCAGGTGGCAGATTCCCTATCTGTATTTTACCTACTCATTTCTTAAATAATTGCAAAAAATTTGGAAATTTATTGAACATTTCCCTTGGTACCGTAAATTATTCCAATTCCTAACTCGCCTTCCTATAAACGAATATTTGCTCCAATTTGTTCTCTTGAATTCCAACTTTATCTTCATATCGTGATCTTTCCTACTCTTAAAAACACCAAAACAGAAGTTCAAGATAACATTATTTTCTTAATGCTCGACAAGTTCTGTTGTGTGTACAAGGTAGGTAAAACCTTCTACAGCTATAGCCATACTGGAAGTAAATAAGTTGTAGGAATGTGCCAGGTTTTACCTCAAATGTTATCGAAATCATGTTAATGTCACTTATTTCTCATTAGGTCAAGTTCTGCAATGTTCATGCTATTCGGCTCAGAAAAGCGTTTGTCATTAGTCAAAATTCCGCCTTCTTCGGGTAGGATTTTCTTGCAGAATACGCATGAATTTATTAGCTGACTCAGGGTGCTCAATTAACCTCATATAGCCGGGTTGGCTGGCTAAGACAGTCGAGGCTCTGGCCTTCTGACTCCAACTTGGCAGGTTCGATTCTGGCTCAGTCCGTAAAGAAGAACTCCTGCGGAACAAAATTCCGGCACTTCGGCGTCTCCGAAAAGCGTCTAAAGCAGTTAGTGGGACGTAAGAAAATAACATTATATATCTATATAACCTCATATAAACATCAGAAGGTGGTGAAAGGAAAATAATAGCCAAACACTTGAAGGTGCTACAGTAATGCAATAAACACATGCATGGGGAAGGTACTCACTGGTCTTTGGAGGATTCCTCAGAGAAGACGTCATCACAGTCATCGCTTTCGCTTAAGGTCCTCTTCATACCAGAGCGCGCCGTGGGGGTAATTTGGGGGGTCCATGCGGAGGTTCCGCTGTACCCCCAGTGCAGGGGAGGTTGGGGGTCCACCGTGGCGTCGAGGGTTCCTGACCCCCGGGGGACCACAACTCTCCACAGGGTCACGATTAAGGGCCGGACGGCACAGTTCACTGAAGATCTGCTTGAGAAATCTTCACTTGACAGTTCGGCAAATCAAGTCACTAACAATCACACAATATACTTCAATTGCTTTAAATATTAGTTAAATAAATAAAAATGTTTTTTTTAATACTCTGAACACAGTCTAGCAATGCGATATCACAGTTATCTCAGGAGAAACACGCAACAAGAACACTCCGGATGACACACAATTCAATGATAAACAATGGAATTTATTAAAACAATTAAACGGTAACAATGTCTCTTGATTGATTATCAGTCTGGAGACGACACATTCAATCAATCGTCAATCGACGCACTTCACTGACGAGGAAGAAGAATCGAATCAAAATCAAACAAGTGTCACGTTTCGGAATGCAATTAGAAAAGATGTCGTCGAAGATACAATCGTCGATCACGTGTCTTGCACACTTCTTATCTCGAGCTCCAATTAAGTGTTGGCACACACGACCGTCTTATGTTCGCCGGAAGGTACGGCCATGTGGCGAGCCGTCTGCAGTAGGCTTTGAGCAACGTCCTAACGCGTGCACGGCCTGCTGACAACTGAAATGTTATGTAGTATTAAAGAGGCGGCCGGTCTAGCGGTCGGCACACACACTGCAGCCCCCTCCACTCCGCTGTTCTGTTGTGGGTGTCACAATTATACAGAGGGGTGGCTGGCCCCCCTCTCTCTTCCAGGGTGTGGGAAACTAGAGCAACAAGGTGGTAAGGGGAAGAGAAATATACTGTGGGAACCACTCTCGCTAGTTCTCCCTTCTGAATTAATATTACTGTATTGTTGACGTCAGGTAACTTAGTGTATCATCTACGCGTGCAGGACCTGTGGCATTAATAATGAGCTCTATTCCACCACCGGGGTGACCAGATCACCAAGAGAATAATATTGAGAATCCATTCCCCCTGATGGTAATTTTACAATTAAAGGGAGTTTCAGGTCGAAATATTTCGTCGACATGAAATGACATGGCGTATGGCTTTTAGTTCCGGGAGTGTCCGAGGACAAGGTTGGCTTGCTTGGTGCACGTCTTTGGATTTGACACCCATGGGCGACCTGCTCGTCGTGATGAGGAGGAAATGATGATGAAGACGATACATGAACTCAGCTCTTGTGCCAGCGAAATTAACCAGATATGGTTAAAATTCCCGACCCTGCCGAGAAACGAACCCGGGACTTCTGTGGCCAAAGGCCAGCACGCTAACCATTTAGACCCTTATAACTAGGACTCGGAAATTGAAGATCTATAAATTGCCTAAAAGAGACCTATAAAACCCACCTCTTTGGTGTAGTGGTTAGCGCGATTAGCTGCCACCCCCGGAGGCCTGGGTTCGATTCCAATCTCAGCCATCGAAGTGATTTTTCCATGGTTTCCGACTTGTCCACCAGGCAAATTCCGGGATGGTACCTAACTTAAGGCCACGGCCGCTTCCTTCCCTCTTCCTATCTATCACATCCAATCTTCCCATCTCCCCCACAAGGCCCCTGTTCGGTATAGCAGGCGAGACCGCCCGGGCGAGGTACTGGTCCTTCTTCCCAGTTGTATTGCCAACCCAAAGTCTCACGCTCCAGGACACTTCCATTGAGCCTCGCTGTGTCTGAGAGAAAAACCAACCCTGATGGGTAAACAAAGTAAGAAAGAAAGATCTATTTTTAGATTAACATAATTTAAAACAAGGAATTCCGTGTTTGTTAAAAAAAAAATGTACTTGCAGAATTAAGAATAAAATATCTTTTCTACCTAGAATGAATTCAGCGAACCCGCAATGGACATCCTGGAGAAAGAAATTGAAATTAGTATAACTGGAATAATATTTGGCTTAACCACACTAGGGTTGCAGAGATTGGAGCTCTGAAACCTTGTCTCAGTTGGTTTTGCAGATTCTTAGCTGTAAAGTGTCGTCGGTTTTCAGACAGGAGGTTGCAAAACATAGAGAAACTTCTCTGCACATCAACATTTTATGCTTTAATTTATCTTTCACGTAACTTTGTACCGCTCATGTTTTTCAAGCTATAATTTCGTTTGATTTTTAGTTCATTTTCTCCTTTCAAATATATGTATTTACTAGAGAAACTGTTTTTAAAGAGGCGATTGTTGAACTAATGATGATTCGAATTGAGAATGGGCAGTCGAAATGTGAAGTTGTAAAGAAATAACTGTTACATTAAGACCTAAACCCACCATTTTCTGGCCTACAGTGACACAGAATGAACATAGAGTCTTCTTCGGACACTTCCGACCCCTACTTATTACTGGAGCCCGGAAGTTCAGGCATTTATTTTTGCTGAAATAGGCAAGCAAATTAATCACTTAACATTTAGGAAAAAAAGGCAGAAAAATAATTAAAATGGGCACTAAAATAATGAAGATGCTTTATTGTAAGCTACGTAAAACACAATCTTAAGGCCCCAGTGGGTGGTGATGATATAATGACGTCAACGGTATCCCCTGTCTGTCGTAAGAGGAGGTGAGTAAAATTAGGACCAGGGCCTCTCAATTTGGGAGTGTATGTTGGCGACCACGGTTTCCCTAGCTGAGTCTGGCCTTGCTTTCACTTGTGTCGTGTTCCTCTTTCTTACCTTTCCTGCCTGTCCGACCTTCCTTGATCAACTCTTGTTCTTTTCCGACCCCGACGGTAGAAGATTTGCGAGGCCAAGGGGGGCTTGCGGTCCTTCCCTTCCTTTAACCGATATCTTCATTTTTCGAAGACCGGGCGAGATGGCCGTGCGGTTAGGGGCGCGCGGCTTTGAGCTTGAATCCGGGAGATAGTGGGTTCGAATCCCACTGTCGGCAGCCGTGAAGATGGTTTTCCGTGGTTTTCCATATTCACACTAGGCAAATGGTGGGGCTGTACCTTAATTAAGGCCACGGCCGCTTCCTTCCAACTCCTAGGATCTTTCCTATCCCATCGTCGCATTTAAGACCTATCTGTGTCAGTGCGACGTAAAGCCAATAACATTATTATGACCCCACCAACAAAGCCGGTTTATATGTAGACTACATCTCAGTACCCTCCTGTCATTGTTTCCGAGGCAGATAATAATAATAATAATAATAATAATAATAATAATAATAATAATAATAATAATAATAATAATAATAATAATAATAATCATCATCATCATCTTCTTCTTCTTCTTCTTTTCCTGCCGCTTTTCCCACACCTGTGGGGTCGCGGGTGCGAACTGTGTCGCACATGTGGATTTGGCCCTGTTTTACGGCCGGATGCCCTTCCTGACGCCAACCCTCTATGGAGGGATGTAAGCACTATTGCGTGTTTCTGTGGTGGTCGGTAGTGTAGTATGTTGTCTGAAGATGGTGAGGAGAGTGTTGGGACGGACATATACACCCAGTCCCCGAGCCAGAAGAATTAATCAGAAGCGATTAAAATCCCCGACCCGGCCGGGAATCGAACCCGGGACCCTCTGAACCGAAGGCCAGGACGCTGACCATTCAGCCAACGAGTCGGACAATAATCATCATCATCATCATCTAATAATCAGCCCGAAACCTTCGTTAAATGGTTAGCGTTCAGGCCTTCGGATCAAAAGGTACCGGGTTCGATTCTCGGTCGGGTCCGGGATTTGAATCCTGTCTGATTAATTCTTCTGGCTCCGGGACTGGGTGTTTGTGTTTGTCCCAACACACTTCATATTCAGACAACACACCTCCCCCATTACAGTCACCACAAAAACATGCAATAGTGATTAAATCCGTCCACGGAAAGTTGGCGTCAGAAAGGGCACCCGGCCGTAAAACAGGGCCAAATCCACATGTGCGACACAGTTCGCACCCGCAGCCCCACTAGAGTGGGAACAACGCTGGAATAATAATCATAATAAAATACCTTTTTTAAAAATAATACATACATCCCTTTAAGGACTTTGACCTGTTACAGCTTATAACTCCTGGTCATAAGTATTTTATTTAATCTGCTGTATATACAAAAATACATCTTAATCAATTCTCGATATCGGGTTCCTCCTTTGTTTAAAAAAAATGTATTTCTTTTGTCTCTTGCTCTTTCACTGCCTTCTAAAATCTGCTACAGACCTAACCCAGATGGCCTGCAGGTACTAGAGTGCCGACGACCTCAGTCTATTGCGCGGATTTCTTGAGCGGTGCCGTATCAGACAGAGTGAACATTGCCGGAGCCTTCAGTCGAAATTAAAAATAAGCCCGGGAAACGAATTCAGAGTCTGCGGGTAAGAGGCAGATAAAATATGATACGATATGAGCCTAATAATAATATTAATAATAATAATAATAATAATAATAATAATAATAATAATAATAATAATAATAACCAATATATAGTCCACTCATATAAATAGCATATGGATTAAAAGAAAAACCGCAGACCTGTACACAGCAGTGAATAAGTTTACAGGTGTCGTACGTAGGAGACGCTTGGAATTCCATGCTCACATCTGCAGAAAAGACAATAATAGATTTGCTAAAAAAAACTGTTCACTGTAATAAAAACGAAGAAGGTCATGAGCAACTGCTTGGAAATATTAAGCAGGATTTACAAGAAATAATCGCTAAAGGTGATACCGTAAAAACATGTAATGACTTTTGAATTCTGGTTGAAAATCTCACATTCGTGGAAAAAGCTACAAATACCACTGGAAAACAGTGTAGAGAAGAACGACAATAGCATCACAGCGAATTCATGAAGAGATTTTGGGAGGAGAAGAAGAATAGGAAGAAGGGGACCAGCCCGAGCAAGTTCAAAAGCGCTCTTTAATTGGGCATAACGAAGAAAGAAGAAGAACCAAGTTTCTTCAGCTTGTCCCAACTATTTCCGGGGTCGCTGGAGTCACCCAATGGCGGGGCTATAAGGCTGGATGCCCTTTCTGACGCCGCATGAGTTCTGAGATGAAAATCTCAACCTAGGAACGAGCGGGACTGGAACCTAAGCGTTCTGGGTGGGAGGCCAGCATCTACGATATCGAGCTAATCACACGCCCAATAATAATAATAATAATAATAATAATAATAATAATAATAATAATAATAATAATAATAATAATCTCCTACGGCTGGCCAAGTACAGGATGACTCAAAAGTGCGTTATCATTTGACGAGGCAATACTTCACGGAGTATTGAAGGTAGAGAGGTAATAATTTACACACATGTTTGGCATGACATGTGGTTTTATTGACAACAAAATAAAGTGCACAAAATGACCTGTACCTTAAATAAAGTTACGGCCCTTTCCGTCACATTCCTATCCCATGTCGCCGAAAATCTATCTGAGTTGGACCGGCATTAGAGCACTAGATAGCAGTCGCACTGCTTGGCATTCACGACCGTGTTCACTGCCTCTCATATCATTCATTTCCTCTCTTGACCTCAGTAAGCTATCTACGCACACAGCGCTCAAGGTGGATCGAAGATAGAAGTGGGATCGTTGAATGAAACGCTAGAGACAGCACCCAACCTTCCGGCTCATAATCACTATTCCTAGCAATCGAAAGCGCTATCTAAAACATACATTGTAATGGAGAGTGTTCTTGCAAACTTCACTGAACTACTTCAATAGTCTCCTTTTTAGAGAGTAGAGACTTTTCTCTAAGTTCCTACATCAGGTTGTCGTTAGTATCTGCAGAATGTTTTGTTCGTTCGTTTGTTTGTTTGTTTGTTTGTTTGTTTGTTTGTTTGTTTGTTTGTTTGTTTGATCTTGATATTGATAGTTAAAGGCTGACAGTTGATCTTAAATATAACAACACTTTAGTGACGTAGAAAGCTTGCTTGCTTGTTGTTTAAACGGGGCTAACATCTAGGTCATCGGCCCGACGTAGAAAGCAAAGAGTGTTTTAAATGGTAGCGTTCAGGATTATAGGAATCATTGGTACAGTGATTCATTGGTAACGTATAACACAAGAGTAGTATTTCATAAGGTCGTGAAATTACCAGTGTGTATGCGGTAGTAGGTAGATTATTCGACAATGCATTGTTAAGGTATAAAGCAGAGAACATTTTAGGAGGCTTTGAAACTGACAGATTTTCATGTTGTAGCATTAATTACAATAAATAGAGTGTTGTGTGGCCTTGACATTGGCGGAGTTGCTTGTAGCCTTGATAGAATGGTCGCAATGTCCCCCTCAGATGGCGTGAATTAGGAATAACCTATCACCTATGTGAGTGACGTAGAAGAGTTCACACGCGGCTGGGGGGGAGCGACCCGTGGGAACGGCTGATCGGGAGCCCTCACACGCGCCGGGCCGGCGTGTGTCTGTGCCACGCTCCCGGCTACCGACACGCCTCCAGGGCGCCACCTCTACTCACATGGCCGATTCTTGATACTTTAAATACGTTTTGATCGAGCAAGTTGACCGCGCGCAGCTGTGAACTTGCATTCGGGAGATAATGGGTTCGAACCCCACTGTCGGCAGTCCTGAAGATGGTTTTCTGTGGTTTCCTTATTTTCACACCAGGAATATGCTGGGGCTGTACCTTAATTAAGGCCACGGCCGCTTCCTTCCCGCTCCTAGCCCTTTCCTATCCCATCGTCGCCATAAGATATATCTCTGTCGGTGCGACGCACAGCAACATTTGAAAGGAAAAAAGTACGTTTTGATTCGTTTTGTCAATATTTCATCCTGTATAATAATATTGAGACCCCGCGTCCGCAGTAGTGTTGCAAATAATTTGTCGATTGGGAAGTGTTAAGCACGGAACCTGCAGTTTTTGTGAGTGTTAATATTGTGACTATAAATAAATAAATAAATAAATAAATAAATAAATAAATAAATAAATAAATAAATAAATAAATACATGGAACGACAGAACAACAATGTGCACACCATGCATACTGTATATGGATCCGTAAAAAGAGTCGAAAAATTTAAATATTTTGGCGAATACATAAAAATAGGAGGATCAAACAAGGCATCTAACATAGAACGAACGGAAAAACTCCAGAAAGCATACAAACTCACATGGTCACATTATAATAAGAAAAGCATATCAAGATAGGCCAAACTTGGACACTACAGAACAGTCGTATTACCAGAAGCACTGTATGCGTCAGAAACGACCACAATTGGAGCATCAGGCATCATGGAGACAAAAGAAAAAAAAAATGAACGTAAAATACTCAGAAAAATTACACAGAGATGGCATATGGATGAAACGACGTACCGAAGAGCTGTACCAGCACACCGACAGACTCACAGACAAGATCAGGAAACGCAGACTAACTTTATATGGGCATATACAGAGAATTGACAACAACAGACTTACAAAGAAAATATTTGATGTAGTAAACAGTTCAAGTAAGAAAACAAATTGGTATCATGAAATAGAGGAAGACTTAAGGCAGGTGGGGATCAACAGGCAAATGATAGGAGACAGAAAAGAATTCAGAAACAAAATTAGGAATTATATAAAATTTATGGTAAATGAGAAGAAGAACACAGAAGTATTGTGGACAGAACAAAGGAAACAGGAGCACAGCCAAAGGATGAAGTGATTTTGGGAAGAGAAGAGGAAGAAGGGAAAGAAGTGAAAGTTGTGTCGTCATGAGATATTCGAGTTCAAACACTGTCCATAAGGGCAAAAATGATATGAATGAATAAATAAATAAATAAATAAATAAATAAATAAATAAATAAATAAATAAATAAATAAATAAATAAATAAATAAATAAATAAATAAATAAATAAATAAATAAATAAATAAATAAATAAATAAATAAATAAATAAATAAATAAATACGTCTTTGGGAATAGAAATCAACTACCACCTGGATTCAAGAAGTCAAGAAAGACCTGGAAAGGAACAACATACGAGAAGAAGAATTATTGGAAAGAAATATTTTTAGGAAGAAAGTCTTACAAATGGAAGGATTCCAAGGGAGGAAGGAAAAGAAAATAGGCACAAAGTGGATTGAAGACAGGAAAAAGAAGCACAGTGAAACAATGAAAGAATACTGGAAGAAAAGGAAAGAACAACTAAGGAGGAAGAACTGAAATTGTAACGTGGTCCTTAGAAGGCCGGAACGCAAGAAGGAGAAGAAATACGTACATACCCTTTTCATGGATGACCAGCAACTAGCAAGTAATACATCCATACATACTGTATTTCAACTAACAAAAGGAAGTACTTACAGGAGGTGAATATTGTTACTTGGGTAGTAAAATAACTAACGATGGAAGAAGTAAGGAGGACATAAAATGCAGACTAGTAACTTGCAAGCAAGAAAGGTCTTTCTTAAAGAAAGAAATTTGCTCTCTTCGAACATTGATATAGGAATTACAAAGACGTTTTTAAAGATTTCGTTTGGAGCGTGGCATTGTATGGAAGTGAAACATGGGTCATAAGTTTCATAATTCTAAATTTCTTTTTCTTCTATTTATTTACAGACAATACACATAAACAATCTCAAGGCAGAACAATGAAACACCGATAACATTAGTGTAAAAAGCATCCAAGTAACACTTCATAGAGGAACAGCTAAATACTGAATGACATTGGATGACGTACTTCGACATACACGAAGTTTAATCCACAAAAATGGCTTAATTCCTTATAATAGTAACATCCAGCTATGCTTCTTTCCTCATGGGATATTTCAAGCTTTGCAAGAACGACAACAAACCGTGGTTCCTATTTTGTTGCTGTCAAACGAATGGCATAGGTGAACAAAAAGCACCTTTAGACGAACATACTTTCTACAAACTACCAACCTAAAGATTCCTTCCATTGATGAAGATGTTGCTTTGCACAGTTTGTTAAATTGTTAGATAATTTTAAATGTATTCATGTAACAAATTTTGTTTTTTAATTGAAGTTGCACATTTTATAATTTTTGTACATTTCACCTAAAGTAAGGCCCTTTTTTTGTTTACGAAAAATAGGAAGATTCTTAGTATAAGGTCATATTTGTATATATTGGTTCCAAATGTTCAACTCAGACAAGACCTGGGTCTTGACCTTAAGATTGACAATAGGCTGAAGATGCCCAAAAACTGAGCGAAACATGTACCTATGTAGTGTATATAAATCACTTAGAATTTAATCACCACAAACGGTGAATTGTATTGAATAGGTGGCTACAATACATTTTATTCTAATAGAATCTTACTTATTGTTATCTTCAATACGGAACAAACATGAGATTAGTTACTTGTAACCCAGGACTTATTCAGTTGATTGGATACTTCCTCCACCACCATCACCACCGGTTCAGTTGGTTTTTGATGGAACTGTAGGTGGTAAGAACGGTAGTGTAAACCAAGGTATGAATATGACAACTAGATTGGGGCAGATGTAGGATGTAGTACAGTGAAACCTGTTAACAACGGAACCTGTACATAGCGGAAACCTGGTATTGACGGAAATAATCCATGGCCCCATGCGATTAACACTAAAGGATGTAAAAAAGAGGTACATGCACTTAGCGCAACCTGCCCAACGCGGAAATGGAAACAGTTTCTCAGCAAACAGCGGAAAAATAAATTATCTGAGTAATTTTTCATTCATGATGAGAGCTGAATTTTTTACAAGTTTTTGAATCGATAATAAAGTTACTGGTTATCTTCGCACTAACCATATCATTTCCGAAGCAATCGCTACAATCCAAAATGGCAAGCGCGAGTTTTGAAAGTGACACTGATTTCGAATCACAAACACGGTCGGAAATTCGGCAGAAACGTTCAATGTTACTATCACTTTATTCCACAAAAGTCAAAGAAATTGTATGAGAAATTCTATCCGCAGTTCATTGACTGGAGAAGAGTTGAGTTAATTTCCCGTCTAAAATTTCTAAATCAGAACGGTGCCCCGTACATGCTGTTGATCTAGTCTGGAACACTCAGCCAATACAGTATCATCCTGTCATCTGTGGCAACAATCACCGTTTCATTACCAATAAAGGGTACAGATCTCTGCACATGGTTATGAGGGTGTTTAGGGGTTGTAGTAAGGATGTCTCTGGTAAGACCCCAAACAGAGTATGGTACCAGTGTATAGGACCCTCATCAGATTACTTGATTCAAGAATTGGAAAAAATCCAAAGAAAAGCAGCTCAATCCGTTCTGGGTGATTTCCGACAAAAGAGTAGCGTTACAAAACTGTTGCAAAATTTGGCCTGTGAAGACTTGGGAGAAAGGAGACGAGCTGCTCGACTAAGTGGTATGTTCCAAGCTGTCAGTGGGGAGATGGCGTGGAATGATATTAGTAGACGAATAAGTGTCTTCAAAAGTAGGAAAGATCACAATATGAAGATAAAGTTGGAATTCAAGAGGACAAATTGGAGAAAATATTCATTTGCAGACAGGGGAGTTAGGGACTGGAATAACTTACCAAGGGATATGATCATTAAATTTCCAATTTCTTGGCAATCTTTTAAGAAAAGGCTAGGAAAACAACACATAGGGAATCTGCCACCTGGGTGACTGCCCTAAATGCAGATCAGTAGTGATTGATTGATTGATTGGTTGATTGATTGATCGGAAAAAGGATTAACAAGGTAAGCGATACTGTAAAAACTCAAACATTTAAAATTATGTTCGAACAGATACACCCCTGTGCATCTTGCTTACCCTCGACTCGCGTCTTAATAAACGTCGTTAGGCCTATAGGCTCGTTGCATAATATTGTTTTTTGACTCATAAGTCCATAGACTGGTTTCGTGCAGCTTTCCATGCCACCCTGTCCTTTACTAATATTTTTTATTTTTACGTGACTACACTGAAACCTATACGAAACGAAATCTCATGGTAATATGTTTCTTTTCCGCTGTACACCACGTATTGTGTACTGCACAGTAGGCTGAGGTGTTTTCTAGTCGCTTTACTGAATTGTGGATCTCTTAGAGTACCGGTCAAAAGTTTAGGACCACATAAAAATGTCATCTAGAACCTAAAATTGTGCTGCTAGACCTCTGTATGTTTTTCTGAGCTCTCGCGTCTAATATGATATATGCCACCTGATCTAATTGAGTTACGCCAAGTATTGTCGAAGTTAGACATTTTTAACTGTTGGACTCTCGTGTTACTTGTGAAAGGTGTTGGTGAACTCATCCTCTCGTCCGACCCCGAGGACTACGGAGTCTCATTTTCACGCCCTTCGTTGCCCCTCGATATGTTTAGCAGATACCTTCATTCTTGGGACAAGACCATCACCACAGTGCCATCTGG